>NW_024068943.1:12500-81750 GCF_009389715.1 Phoenix dactylifera | reverse complement strand
CACTTATGCTAGAAGGATGAGGACTAGATCACAAGCCATTAGATACCCCTAGGTGATATTACATTCTGATTAGAGCCTAGGATATGTATCTAGTTCTTCATATATATTTTTGTTGATCATGTACTTTGAACTTTGATTGAGGAACATGGTATTGTTTTGTTTTGGCATATTGTACTACAATGTTCCATTTTGATCAATGAAACTGAAATGTTTTGTTAATTATTGTGTTTATTCCCATGCACCTATTTGATGATAACAAAAAGGGGGAGAAGCAAGAAAAGAGAAAATAAGTTGAGCAAGAAAAGAGAAATAAGTTGACATACAAGTTGAAAATTATAATAGGAAAGCATATACATTTAAGGGGGAGCAATTTTGTAACAATGAAAATGTTAAAGTCTAAAATTTAAATCGAATTTCAGAATTTGGCACATACAATTTCAGAATATTCGGCACATACCTTTCACACCTCGATACATAATTTGAAACTCATGCTTTATCTCAAATTTTTGAAGTTTCATCTTTAATGAAATATAAAAGAAAGGGGGAGTAATTCGAAAGGTCAAATTGGAAACATTTGGATGAAATAGGGGGAGACTTCACTCTCAAATTTGAAAAGCTGAAATTCAGCAACTTGAGCCCTTTTTAAAACTAATTTTAAGATAAGTTATCAATAGGCTCATACTCTATATTTTGTAATCATCAAAAAGGGGGAGATTGAGGATAATAGTGGTATTTTGATGCATTAATACAATAATCAAGAGTATGTTACAAGTTAATTCGATACATCATTTAATAGTCTGTTACTCTCATACATTAGTATAATAAGATAAAAGATGCATTTCATTGTTTATATGGATGAATCTAACCTTAAGTTGCAGCAAAGTGTGGATTGAGTCGACCCCAAGTTGATTGAGTCGACCCCGCACATCAAGAAAGCATCTGGCACACTTCTGCAAAAATGGCACGGATGAACAGTAGTTGGGTCGACCCAAGCAAAGAATGAGTCGACCCAAACCTACAGCCTCTCAAGCCTCAAAAAACAGTTCTCCTAAACACTGAGAGGGTCGACCCAAATGAAAACTTGAGTCGACCCAAACTTGAGTCGACCCTAAGTTAACATGGAGTCGACCCAGAGACAATGACATTCAAAAATAGGTTCTCTGAAACCCTGAGAAGGGTCGACCCTAGTGGAAGTTGAGTCGACCCAACTGAACCTTGAGTCGACCCAAAAAGATGTTGAGTCGACCCAAGTGAAGGAAGGCTGAAATGCAAGGTTCTGTGGTTCGAGAGGGTCGACCCTAGCAAAGTGTTGAGTCGACCCAATTGAAAGTTGGGTCGACCCCAGTAAAAGTTGAGTCGACCCAAGCACGGGCAGAAGCATAACGGCTAGTTCTCAGAAGTACTTTTGACCTTCCAACAGTAGTAACGGCTAGTTTTTAAATTCTAACCATTGGGCTTGTCCAATGATGAAGGAAACTATTAAATGACACTATTCATCAGAGAAAACATCCTTTTGCAAAATATCAAAGATTACACAAGAAAGATAAGTGCCCTAATCTTCTTCATCCAAGTACTTCATTCAAGAGTGAAAAGAAAGTGGTTGAGCAGATTCCAAGAGACATTAAGAGCTCCATCCACCCTTGAAGAGTGAAGCATTCTTGACAAAGAAGAGAGAAGTCTCATCAAGCGATAACTATTCTCTAAACTCTTCTTTGTAGATTATAATTGTTATATTTGCTCATCTAGGAGCTTAAACTTTCTTCCTTCTTTTATTAATCACCTTGTAAAGGTTTGTTGGTGAGCCCGCAAAACCAACGGAGTAGGTTTATTGGTGAACCCGTAAAACTAATTGTAAAGGTTCGTTGGTGAGCCCATAAAACCAACATAGGTTCGTTGGTGAGCCCGTAAAACCAACATAGGTTTTTGGTGATCTCGGAAAACCAAAGTGTAAAGATTTTTGGATTGTGAGCCCGGAAAACAATCCAACTGTAATCCGCGGGATTATAGTGAATTTCCAAGGGTCGCTTGGGGAGTGGACGTAGGTGCTTGGGAGAGCACCGAACCACTATACTTCTTGTGTGTTTGTATTGTGCTTTGTTATATTCACTAACTCATCAATTGACATAAGTAAGATAGTAAAAATTAAAAAAAACCAATTCACCCCCCCTCTCTTGGCTTGTCACCTTGGGCAACAGCGGTTTTAACATCCATCTGCTAGATCTCAAAGTCCAGATGGGCCGCAATCGCAAACATGATCGAATGGATTTCAGCATTGCCATAGGCGAAAACGTTTCGTCATAGTCAATACATAACGCTGACGAAATCCCTGGGCAACCAGACGAGCTTTATAGGTTTCAACCTTTCCGTCTGCGCCAGTTTTCCGTTTGAAAATCCACTTACACCCTATGGGTTTAAATCCTTCGGGTGGGTCAACCAATGTCCATACATCATTGACCTTCATGGACTCCATTTTAGATTCCATGGCTCCAAGCCATTTATCAGAGTCAGACCTTGCATAGCATCCATATTGGTGACGAGATCCTCATCGTTCTCATCGAGACCAATGGGATCATCGTCCCGGACAAGAAAACCATAGTATCTATCCGGTTGATGTGGTACTCTACCGGATCGCCTAACGGGTGCAACCTTAATGGGTTCTGAGTTTGATCCAATCAAATCAGACTCTAACGGTTCAGTTCTAGTTGTCTGATCCTCTACCTGTTGAACTTCATCAAGCTCAACCTTAGAGCTGTTCGTTCTTTACCAAGAAATTTCTTCTCCAAGAAGACAGCTCTATTGCTGACGAACAACCTTTGTTCATTAACCTGGTAGAAATAATACCCTTTGGTTTCTTTTGGGTAGCCGACAAAAAGACATTCTTCCGACCTAGCTTCCAGTTTATCTGCTTCAAACGACAGACGTAGGCTGGAGACCCCCAAACTTTAAGGTGAGAAGAGTACAGGCTTTTGACCGGTCCATATCTCATATGGAGTTTTAGTCACAGATTATTGGAACTCTATTAAGAATATAACAAGCGGTCTCAAGTGCATAACCCCAAAATGATAAGGGCAAAACTGTAAACCCCATCATGGACCCGAACCATGTCCAACAGAGTCCGATTCTCCTTTAGACACACCATTATGCTGCGGTTGTTCCGGAGGGGTCCACTGAGAGAGAATCCCATTCTCCTCCAGATATGTCAAGAAATCACTGGAGAGGTATTCACCACCTCGATCAGATCGAAGTATCTTAATACACTGTCCAGTTTGTTTTTCTACTTCATTACGGTATAATTTGAACATTTCAAATGATTCATACTTGTGTTTCATAAGAACACATACCCATACCGAGATAGGTCGTCGGTAAATATAATGAAATAGCTGTATCCACCTCTTGCACTAGTGCAAATAGGTCCACATATATCCGAATGTACAAGACCTAATACAACACGGCTCTATACCTTTTCCAATAAAAGGCGACTTTTTCATTTTTCCAAGAAGACAAGACTCACAGTAGGTAATGATTCACGATCATTAATATTTAAAATATCCAGTGAGGCCAACCTGTTGATCCTGTTCTTGTTAATATGACCTAGCCTACAATGCCAAAGGTAGATATCAGAGACATCATCAGATCTAGGGCGTTTTACTTGTAGTGTACATTACACTAACAGGTTGTGACAATACATAAATGTCATTGTTTAATCGTCCATTGATTACTGTAACACCATTCATAATGATATCACAATAATCCTTCTTTATACAAATTTCATAACCATTTAAGGCCAAATGACCAACGGAAATGACATTCATTAAGAAACTAGGACAATAATGACATTCACCAAGGGCAATTATGTGAGAATTTGAAACAATTTGAATATTACCTAATGCAAGAACTGGAACAGTTCTTCCATCTCCAACATTAGGAATTTCTCATTGTTACCGAAATTCTCAATGACTTACAGTCCTTTCAACGTATTACAGATATTAAAAGGACTTCGGTATCCAATACCTAAGTCATCATATCACATACAGAGAAATTATAAGGTGTTATCATATAACCACCTTGACCAGCAACTCTTTGCTGATTTCTCTCATTAGCACTCGAGTTAGCCTGATTCTTAATCAAAGGTCTAGTCGGCTCATCACTATCCAATAGTGATAGGGGGAACTTATAAGAGGACATTTCTGCATAAAGGACAAAACCATGGCCTTATTAGTAAATGAATCAATTAATCTAAAGACATGGATTTTAGTCTAAAGATCCTCCCACTATTTTATACGAATTAGGAGCCTCTACCTCTAATCCGAAGAATTACTCTTAATTCTTTAGTGGGCACTAGAATCCAATAGGCTATACCTGGGCCCGGCTTTGGTCGGTATCAACCCAAATACACCTAAAGGTAGGTTTATAACAAATTGTTTCAACTAAACAACTTCTAGTGATCATTTTGCCCCAGGAAGCACTTCAGCAGGCGTATATCGACACTACTGAAAGTCCCGGTTCCAACCATTAACATGTAGCAATCAATGCAAACTATCTAATGGATGGTCAAGCCCGAGCGTTAGCGAAGCGCTTCGACTTTGGCCGGTATCCAACCGGACCACCCATTCCAATAGTTACAACCGACTCATCATTATTGTATGACAATTCCAATGGCCGATACGCACCAGTGCGCGCACGCACCTCCAATGTATATAGACGTATTGGACTCATTATCACACAACTAATGGGAGGCTATGACGTGGTCATCTCCATTAACCCTATCATTTTATGGACCTAATAATTTAGAGGATTTTTATAATAAAAAGCTGACTCAATCCAAATCCTCCCACTGACTTCATAAGTCAGGTATCATAGGAAATAGATTCAACTCAGTTGCACCTAAATCAATCCAACTGATTTTCTTACAGGCATGGGTCAATTAGAGTCAATCAGAGATCTGATCAAAGAGATTCACCAAGATGGCCAGGTAAGTGAGATCAGCGGAAGGGTATGCCATTAACTTGACTGGACCGAAACCCAGCAAGTAGCTCCCAATTAAAAACCTACTGATTACAGTTGCCTTTGACACCAACTAGTTTATCAATTTCAATTCGATCAATATCATAACTCAAGCTCAACCACGAAGCCTAAATCAACATCCATTTGGTCTAATCAAAGACATGGACTTGATCAACTACAACTATTGCAAAGATCAAGAACAATCTTGACCCAATCTAAGAAACAACTTTTATTAGATTAGATCAACTACTCTACCAAGTTTGATTTCAACCATTGAGTCCAAATCAATTGGATTTGATTTAGCTAACCCATTACCCCATGAATTATGCAATGTCTTAGACATTCAAATCACATTTAAAGTCTAGGATCTATATCATTACTCAATTCATAATTAAGTATAATACATTATTCATGTCTTATCTTTGTTTTGCATGCTTCATAACTTTAAATCCTTAAAACACTTTTAAGATTCAAGTTAATCATGCAAACAAACCATGTTCATTCATCATATGAATAACATAATGAAATAATATAATTAGTTTAGATCATATGTAAAAGATCACATCTTGCATAGATATTTTGATATTACAAAGAACCTGGACGGGCTCTGATATCACTGATGGTGTGCGTGCAGAGGGCTAAGCATGAATTTCAGAAAATTTTTATGCGGAAAGAACGGGTTAAACATTTTAACCCAAAACATGCTTGATATTTTAGATATTTTAACTTTGGTACCAGTCGAAGACAGTCTTCAACTGCATATCGCATGTGGCGCGGGCTCAGTCCCAATACATAGGGTGACACCCGCGTGTGCCTATCAAAGCACTCATCATATGAGCCCCCGGGTGGAGAGCCACGCTTCATCACACGATCATGCGTGAGAGTTTCCAGGAATCGGATAGTCTCCACTAATCCTTTGCTTTGACACCAAATATCACAAAGCCCTCAGATCTCGAGGATTGTGTAATTCAAATAAATATGCATAAATCACAACTTCTTGTGATTTGAAGATTGAGATCATATTTCAACCATAAAAGAGATCAGATCTCTTACCTTTAGAAGGGGGTTCCTTCAAGGATGCTTCGCAGCCGCACAAGCATCCGGCCTCGATGACTCGTCCACGCGAAGATCCGGAATGATCAGCTTCCCGAAAAGTGCTAGCTCGCAGGGAGGCAGAAGGTTGGCTGAAAGGGAGAAGGAAGAAGATTGACCTTCACAGCTCAAGAACTCCTTCTTGGGCTTTCACCTTCAAAACTACTCTCTCCTCTCACTCTCTTTCTCTGGTGCTCTTCATGTGTTAAGAAGAAGGAAGAGGGGTGGCCTATTTATAGGCCAAGAAAAAGGTGAGGTGTCCCTATGAGGTGTCCTGTGAGGTGTCCTGCCCGGATACATGTCACACATGCAAGGAAGAGAGATGTCCTGCTCCACCACGTGTCACGCATGCAAAGGGGTGAGGTGGCTTGGAGGGCGATGTCATGGATGACCTCATGAGGCAGATGAGGTCATGGATGACATCAGAAGGAGTGTGAGGTGTCCAGGCCCGCCACATGTCACACATGCAAGCAAAAGAGGTGTCCTGCTCCGCCACATGTCACGCATGCAAGCAAAAGAGGTGTCATGCTCCGCCACGTGTTACGCATGCAAAGGGATGAGGTGGCCGGAATGTGGGTCCCACATACAGTATGTGGGTCCCACCTAAGCAGGACATGGGTCCCACATACAGTATGTGGGTCCCACCTAGGCAGGACGTGGGTCCCACATACAGTATGTGGGTCCCACATAGGGAAGGAAGTCCTAGTCATACTAGGATCATAATTGATTTTAATCCAATTTGACTTAAGCCAAATCTGATTTGGTTGGGGGTAAATTAGACATTTTCACCAAACCAATTTTGGTGTCAATTATGGTTTTACCAATTTCAAATCATATTTGAATTTGGTCAAGCCCAATCTCTATTACTCAATCAAATTGAGTCTAATCAGTGATCCAATCACCAATTAACTTCTCCAAGCAACAATTGCTTGGGGCAATCAGTCAATCACATTGACTGTTTTACCTCTAGACGATTCTCAATCTTCAATCAGCTATTTGATCAATCCAGAAACTTCTAAGCGTGTGACCTCACAGGTTCGAACCTAAATCGGCAGTACAAGAACACTTCCTGCACTAATCGAAGTAACCATCTAGCAATGGGACCCGACGACCGGACCAGGCCGAATAGATGCAAAGCAACATTCTAGAACCTATGGACTATGGTTACCGCATAATTCATCCTCTTGACCAAAAAATGCCCAGGGTAGGTTCAGAGTCTGTCTACCCTAAAACGATCCATCCGGAAATATGTTCCAATTCAATAAGTCAAGTGATAGAGATTTGACTTTCCCTGGCCAGGGTACTACATAATTGAAAACACAAGGCATTCACCCTTATTTCTAAGGGAGGTCAATCCCATCTTGATCTGCAACTGACTACCACAAGTACTTGACTGGACCCAGAAACCTTTCATCGCTGGATTAGAAATCCAGGTAGTCCGGCACCAAAGTACAGTGAGTTGCTTGCAAGCCACCGGTTGCAATCTCAGGTCTAAAGGATACATATACCCATATCCACTCGGAACAACTCTTGACAAGAGAGAGTCCGTCAATTGGTCACGTTCAGTGAACGTACACTACCATTCACTTGTATACCATACTAGTATCTCTATACTCTTTGGTTTGGAAGACAACCAACAAATATAATACACAATGACCTACGCCCGATAATACTATCGTCCTTTTAATAGTATATCATACGGTCATGAACATTTAAGGACCTGTGTGACAAAATCATATTTCGTTACACAAAGCAGTCCTAAGGATTTCATCACATCGGAGTTTGTGAAGATGTTCTGGTGATGAATAAATACCATGTTATTTATAATTGATTCAAATACATTTACAATCAACAATTGATTGGATTTAGGACATAATTCCCAACAGATGTATCATATTACCTTGTAATATTTAATTAGGTATACCCTCAATGGTTGTGTTAATTATCAAAATAACACTATCATCCTCAATCACAAGATATTATCTTCTGTTTTCAGAAGGGGTCAATTCCATCTTGACTCACAACCGACTACGCAAGTACTTGACTGCACCCAGTGACCTTCCGTTACTGAATTAGAAATTCAGGTAGTCCAGTACCAAAGTACAGTGAGTTGCTTGCTAGTCACAGGTTGCGGTCTCAGGTCAGAGGGCCAAACTTATACCCATATCCACTCGGAACATCTCTCGACAGTAGAGCGTTCCGGAATTGGTCATGTTCAGTGAAATGTACTCCTATACTTCACCTGTGTGGCATACTAGTGTCTCTACACTCCTTGGTTAAGTGGAGAACCAACGTATATGTCACATAACGACCTTATCTCGATAATGCTGTCATCCCAGTAACAACATATCACTTGATCGCGAACAAGTTTAGGGACTCCAAGATAAATCCTCCTTTATCATAACATAAGTCCTAAGAACTTCATCATATGAGAGTTCATTTGAAGATGAAATGATGAATAATGCCAAATAACACTTTATTAATTTGTTAATTTATTTACAAAATTCAATCATCAATATGCTGACGATTGACATTTAGCATACAATTTCCAACAATTTTTACCATGCTGAAGAACAAAAGTTTTTCGTAAGCAATAGAGCTATATTCTTAGAGAAGGAATTCCTTGGAGAAGGAAGTAGAAGCTCTAATGTTGAGCTTAGGGAAGTTCAACATATGGAAGATCCGACACCATCCAACGAACCAGTTGAGTCTGAATTGATTTGATTAAATCCAGAACCTATTTTAGATGTACCATTAAGACGATCAGGTGGAGTACCATGTCAGCCGGATAGATACTACGGTTTCTTAGTCCGGGATGGGGATCCTGCCGAACTTGATGAAAATGATGAGGATGATCTGATCACCTATATGGATGCAATGCAGAGATATGACTCTGATAAATGGCTTGGAGCCATGCAATCCGAAATAGAATCCAGGAATGTCAATGATGTATGGACATTAGTTGATCCATCCGAAAAGTTTAAACCCATAGGGTGTAAGTGGATTTTCAAAAGGAAACAGGGAGCCGACAGTCAAGTTGAGACCTATAAAGTCCGTCTGGTTGCCAAGGGATATCGCCAACGTTATGGTATTGACTATGATGAGACGTTTTCTCCCATGGCAATGCTCAAGTCCATTCGGATTGTACTTGCGATAGCAGCACATTTAGATTATGAAATCTGGCAAATGGATATAAAGACCGCTTTTCTAAGTGGAGATTTAGAAGAGGAGGTGTATATGATGCAACATGAGAATTTTATATCTGCAGATGAGTCTAAAGTGTGCAAGCTTCAAAAATTCATTTATGGATTAAAGCAAGCTTCACGGAGTTGGAACATACGATTTGATAAGGTGATCAAATCGTATGGATTCATTAAAAATGAAGAGAAACCTTGAATTAATAAATGGGTAAATAATTTAGTTATTATATTTCTTGTTTTGTATGTGGATGACGTTCTTTTAATCGAGAATGACATTCCTGCATTACAAGAAATAAAGGTTTGGCTATCATCTCAATATGTTATGAAGGATTTGGAAGAAGCATTTTACATCCTAGGGATGAAGATCTATAGAGATAGATTTAGAAGATTGGTTGGATTATCCCAATCCACATACATTGATACTATACTGAAGACGTTCAGTATGATTAATTCTAAGAAAAGCTATCTTCCAATGGGCCATGGAATAAACCTCTTTAAGAGGGATTGTCCGACAGCTCCTCAAGAAAGAGAGAGTATGGATAGAATTCCATATGCTTCGGCAGTGGGATCTATAATGTATGCTATGATATGTATTAGACCATACGTGGCATACTCACTAGGAGTAGTGAGCAGATACCAGTCTGATCCAGGTAGCAACCACTGGAAGGTTGTAAAAAACCATCCTTATGTATTTGAGAAATACTAAAGACCAGTGGCTTGTCTACGGTAATTCTGACTTAAAACTTGAGGGATATACCGATTCAAGTTTTCAATCAGATCAAGATGATAGCTAGAGCATGTCGGGATATATCTTTACTCTTAAGGGTGGGACCATCTGCTGGAAGAGTTCCAAGCATCATACAGTGGTAGATTCGATATGTGAAGTAGAATACATCGCAGCATCTGATGCCGCCAAGGATGCTGTATGGTTGCGAAAGTTCATCACCGAGCTTGGAGTGACACCCTCCATTGATGGTCCAATGCCTGTATTTTGTGACAACACTGGAGCCATAGCTCAAGCAAGAGAACCCAAATCATATCAGCGTACCAAGCATATTCTACGTTGCTACCACCTGTTTCGAGAGATCGTCGAATGAGGTGATATTGATCTTCGGAAGTGATGACCCAAAGATTGATTTTGATGATCACAAATCCTTGAAGTATAATTACTAATGTTTATGTTGGAAGAAGAAAGATAATTTGTTTTGCAAGAAACATAGCGAGTTGAAAAAATACAAGAAGACCTCAAAAGCTCTCAAAAAGTTGAAAGAAAGTTATACTTCATTGACCCAAGTTTCAAGTTCAAAGGATTCAAGTTGGAGGAGCAAATTCAAAGAAAGATTCAAAAGAATAGTCCTCGAGTCGACTCTCGGCGCTACAGTGCTCGAGTCGACTCCTACTTCAGCGCTACAGTGCTCGGGTCGACTCCCAGCTACAGTGCCGGCAGATTACTATTCACGAGTCGACTCCTGTTTCAGCCGAGTCGACTCGAGCATGCCGGGAGGCATAACGGCTAGTTTTTTCTCAACTCCAACGGCTCTATTTTTGTCTCTAACGGCTAGATTTTTGTTCCCACACCATCCAAAGCTATAAAATCAAGGAAAGAGCTAGGGAAGAATAAAAGAAAGTGGAAGAGAACACAAAGGGAGAGATTTCAAAGAGATTTCAAGAGAAACCTCCCAAAAGTACAAAAGGGCCATTCAAAGCAAAAGAGAGAGAAGAAGAGCATCCGAGTGAATTCCAAAGCTTCCTCTCCAACAGCGTGCTGCCTAAGTGATCCTCTACCTCATGCAAAATCAAAAGAGTGTCAAGTAAAGAAGAAGCCGAGTTCCTTCATCTACAAAACTTGTTTGAGGGCTTCTTCTCTTTACTCTATTTATTTATATTGTTATATCTGCTTATTTGAGAAGCTTGTATTTGTTTTAAACTCTTGTTCTAATATCTTGTAACTTGATTCAATCAAGAGATTGAATCAAGGGGTTAAGGTTTGTTGGTGAGCCAAGTATAAAACCATCATTGTAAGGTTGTGGTTGGTGAGCCTTTGGAAAAACCAACTGGGTTGATTGTGAACCCGAAAAACAATCGTTGTAAGGTTGTGGTTGGTGAGCCTTTGGGAAAACCAACTGGGTTGGATTGTAAGCCCGTAAAAACAATAAGATTTGTTCTAGTCGGTGAGCTTGTAAAAACTGATCGAGTTCGTTGTGATCTCGTGAAAACATCAAGTTAGGTTGGGAGCTTGTAAAACAACGGCTGTAATCTGAGGGATTATAGTGAAATTTACAAGAGGTCTTAAGGAGTGGATGTAGGTGCTGGGGTGCACCGAACCATTATACATCTTTGTGTTTGTGATACCTTATCTCTTGTGTTTCATGCCTTACATTCATACTTGATTGTGTAATATTTCTAGCTTTGTTTTCTATTGATTTATAAGTGATTGTTTAGAACTTGCTTAGCTTCCACTCCATCCTTACCATTCACATAGATTATAATTGCTCTAGCTTAATCTTCCACTATTTTATTTGTAATTGCCTAGAGCTTAAGTAAATAACATCTTATCATTCCAGTGCATTCAATTCAAAGTAAATTAGGGAACATAATTTTTTAGAAAACCCAATTCACCCCTCCTCTTGGGTTGTCACCTTGGGCAACAAGTGGTATCAAAACAGGTGCTCTAAAGATTAATTGTTGATCTCACGATCAAGAGCCAAAGTTCATGATAACTCAAATAGATAGTTTTCTAGAAGAGGGACAATTAATTGATAGACCTCCACTATTTAATGGCACAAACTACACATATTGGAAAGCATGCATGCGCATTTTTGTTCAATCACAAAATTATGATTTATGGAATATCAGAATAAATGACTTTCACACACTTTCTCAAATTGTTAATGAAAAAGACTTAGCACAATTGAATGCTAATGCCATGAACATACTATATTATGCTATCCATGAAACTATATTTAATAAGATTTCTGCATGCTTATCTGCTAAAAAAATCTGGGATACTTTAAATAATATTTATGATAAATCTCAGATTAGCTCACATGTGCTTCAATTACATACTAACAGTGAGACTGCAGAAAAAGATGTTGAATCTCCCACATCAGCCGAGTCGACTCCCAGTTCAAAAGACAGAAAACAAATTCTTCGGCTTCTGAGAATGAAACGTCTTCCGAAGATCTCAAGTCGCCTCTCAAGTCAGTCGAGTCGACTCTAAGTAAACTCGAGTCGACTTGAGGAAAAAAGAACAACAAATAAAGAATCCGGTGATGAAAACAAGGATTCATTCCCAAACACCGAAAAATTCAAAAGCTTCCTAAAGACAAAAAAGAAGAGGAAGCAAGAAGAAAGGAAGAAAGAGATAAAAAGCAAGAAACCCTTGACCAAGGAAGAGTCAAGCAAGAAAATGAAAGCTAGGAGCAACAATGATGATATTAGCTCCAAAGAACTACAAGAGGTAACTAACTTGTGCTTTATGGCACAAGAAGATAAGGTAAAATCTGAATCTACTTTTACATCAAATAATTTTCAAGAAGAATTCTCTTATGATGAATTATTAAATGCTTTTCATGATTTGTATGGTGAATGTAGAAAATTAGCTATGAAGAATAAAAACCTTAAGAAACTAAACCTGAAAATTTTAAAAGAAAAAAATTCTATTGCTGAAATACAAGGCAAACTAAATTCTGAAAATGAAAGCTTAAGGTTAAATTCAGAACAATTGATTCAGAAAAATCAAAATTTAATTAAAGAAAATCAAAACTTAAGTGAAGAAATTTACCAATTGAAATATTTTATTAACAAATTTACTATAAGTTCAGAAAGATTAAAAATGATGTTTGAAAGCCAACATGCTGATTTTGATAAATCAAAATTTGGCTTAACTCATTCACTTAGCAATGAATCCCTAAAGAAAAAGGTTATAAATTTGTCAAGCAAATCATCAAAAAGGATAACGTATTTCAAACATCAAAAGAATGGGCACAACAACTTTACCTATAGTTCTAGTACAATTAAATCAAATGGTAAAGTTATTACTATTAAACAGATTTGGGTTCCAAAAGGAACCATATGTCCTAACTCTCAAGGACCCAAGCAAGCTTGGGTACCCAAAATGAAAATATGAGGATATAGTTGTAAGAGTGCGAAGATACCCATGGAACAAATAGAACTTTCACACAAATGGGTGTTCTAGACACACGTTAAAGAATGGAACTTAAAATATAATCAAAAAAAGTAATTAAAATAGAAGAAATAAATTCAAATTGCTTCATCTTTCTATGTTATACTTTACTTATTGATGAATACTTTGTTAATGATTAATCAATTTTCTTAAAATATCTTTTTGAGTCCTCTATATGCTTGATTAAGAGTTTTTATCCATGGCATTATCTTTTATTGATCTTAGGCATAAGAATGTGTACTTGGTATATTTTTATGCATTATGAATACCAAGACTAAAGAAACCACTTTTGGCATATAAAATTAACTCATGCTAGTATGTACTTAATCCCAAAAGATCTTATCATTGGCTTACTTAGATTATCTTCTGCAAGGTCAAAGTTTGCTATGCATATTAACTGAGGAAACAAACAAGAATCAATTTCTAAATCTAAAGATTTTGTTTCCATCCCTAAATTTTTCAAAAGCTTCATTGGATTTGTTCGTATTTTCTGTATTTGCTAAATCTTGTAAAAATGTTTCAAATGAAAAAGGTTTTCAAACTGTGAAGATAAAGAGTATCATGGCACAGTGTTGAAAACTAAAATTCTGATAAGGTTTGCACAGAAAATAATATTGAATACAATTGTTTCTGCACCAAGGACACCATAAGTAAAACAGGGTTAATAGAATCCTGGAAGAAATGAAAAAGACAATGTTGTATGATAGTCATTTTTTTTTTAAAAAAAAAAACTATCATCATTGCTTGTCATACATATGGTTTCTATTAGATCTATTTTTGATAAAAACTCCTTTTGATCTTCTGAAAAATAGAAAATGAACTATTGTATATCTTTCATATTTTTCAGTCGTACATGTTATGCTTGGTATGTTCTTATGAAAATAATGCCAAATCTGATAAAGATACTCCTATCTTTGGGTATCATTCATCAAGCAATGCATATAGAATATTCAATGAAAAGATCCTAGTTGTAAAAATATCAATTCATTTTATTCTTTATGAGACTAATGATCTTTCATCATGTCACTAAAATCAGATTATATATATGGTTAATATTTTTGCTTATATATAACAATCTGAAACTAAAACACCTTAAGAAGGATGAATAAGATTATAATTGGTCAAGTTAAACTAAATCATTTTTGAAGGAGATAGAATTTGAAACCTTGCCGATAAAATCTAAAAACTTGTTAATAATTAAAACCAAATTGAGTTTTTCATAAATGCACTTAATGAAGAAAAATTGGTGACTACTACAAGATTCAATCAAGAAAAGATAAAATAGGTCTTGATGAAATTCTTGCATAATTAGTAGTAAAGATCACCATTATCATTTGCTTGCTTTATAAGCTTTATATTCTGTCAAATGAATGAGTAGAATACACTCCTATGGAGTTATTTCATTAAAGAAAATCTATGTAAAATAACCACTTATTTGAAAACACTCATTACAAATATGATAAAGTACTATGTGATTTGGAACAAGCACCAAAAGCATGATATAAAAGCTTGAGTAACTTTTTGATAGGAAGTAATAGTGATAAAACTATGCATCAAAAAGAAGAATTTGTGATATCTTATTTGCTCAAAGTATACATTGATGACATCATTTTTGGTTCTACTAATGAAGATTTATATGAAGATTTTACTAAGCTTATGCAAGGTGAGTTTTGAAATATGTATGATGAATGAATTAACATTTTTCCTCGAACTCCAAATTAAGACAAACAAGAAAGGGGATCTTCATTGATCAAAGTTAGTCCACAAGAAAACTCTTATAGAAGATTGGCATGAAGAAGGCATGTCTATGACCCCATTGTTTATGTGTCTCTGAATCGTCCAAGAATTAATAAGATGATGATGCGTATTCTTAAGAGTTTCGAATTTGAGCCATGCATCATTGGTGATTAATTTCTGAATGCTCCTGATCAATGGATCATCACAAGGACGGTGATCGATCCGATGAGATCAGTGCACACATTACTTTCCCTATGGATGGACGAGACTCGAGTCCACGGTGTGGAGACACTGAAGTAATAGTGCAGGTGCTTGTTAGAGAACAAGGGTACTGAGCTTGACCAAGATAAGAAGTCACTTGGATATCTATCCACTCGTCAGTGACTTGCTTGATGTTGCAGTAGTGTGACTGGTCCTTTGACCTGCGATGCTTCGGCTACTCACAGTGAGGTTATTATAGTTTGACTGCACAAATACATGGTCTCTAGCCATATGGGTCCATGCAGTATTGTTGCCCAGAGATGGTCACCCAAGAGGGGGGGTGAATTGGGTTTTTTAAAACTTTTCGCCTAATTAAAAATAAAACACACAAATGTATGAACTAAAGTAAAGAAAGAGGAATGAGAAAGGTCAATCGCAAACACAAGATTTTATAGTGGTTCGGAGCTTCCATTGTTCCTACATCCACTCTCCAAAGCACCTTTGGGAATTTCCACTATAATCCAAGATTACAGTCCGGTAGTTTTGCGAATGCACTACCCAACTCGTTGTTTTACACCGGGCTAACAACAAACCCTATAACCCCCAATTTCACTTAGGCTTGGGACGCCTTTCCCTTGTTCCAAGTCCCTTGACTGGAACAAGCACCACAATGAAAGGTTTTATAAAGGATTGAAAAGCTCTAAATAAGCAAATATGACAATGATAAACAATAGAACCCGGAAGAATCCTATTGCCGTTGGAAGCGTGGGAAATGATGATTCTTCCGATGTGGATCGCGTAGGCTTGAGTATGAGCTTTGAATCCCGAGCGGAAGAGAGTGGTTGAGCTTGAAATCACTTGGGAAGCTTGAAAGCACTTGATTTCTTCACTTGAATGCACTCACTCCCTTGAACTTCTTTCTCTTGCTTCTCTCTTAAATGATGTAGCTTTGGGTTGGTAAAGAGTTGTTGTGAAGCACTTAAGAGGTCCCTTTTATAGCCCAAAAAGCAAATATAGCCGTTAGAGATAAAGTAAAAGAGATTTGAAATTCAAACCAAACCTGCAAAAGTTGTCAGTCGCGTCCCAGGCGCTCCGGAGACGTCTCCGCTTCAACGCGAGACGTCTTGGCTGTATAAATTTACTTTTCACTTTGTTTGGGGTCGACTCGGCACTTTACGGGGACGACTCTGGAATTGTATCGTTTGAATCCTTGTTTTTCTGTTTTTCTGAGAGGGTCGTCTCTGTACTTTACGGGGACGTCTCGGCTTGTTTGCACTTTTTGCATGGGGACGACTCCGCTGCCTTGGGGACGACTCCACTGTTATAACTCCGAAAAATATGTCTTCTGAAATTCTCTGAGAGAGTCGACTCCGCTCTTTCCGGGGACGTCTCCGCTGCCTTATCACCGAAAATGACATCCTCTGGAAAACCCTGAGAGAGCCGACTCCGCTACCTCGGGGACGACTCGGGAAGTCTGCTTTTTACTTGCGGGGACGACTCCGCGTACGGTGGGGACGTCTCGCGCATATCTCTTGAAAACTGCCTTTCTGCCGCCACTGAGAGAGTCGACTCCGCTACTGAGAGAGTCGACTCCGCTATCGCGGGGACGACTCGGCAGGTGCCGGGGACGTCTCCAGACGTGCCAGTTTTTCCTGTTTGTGCCAGAGACGTCTCTGAGACAACCCGGAGACGTCTCGGCTGTCCCTGAACTTTTTCTTTCATCTCAAAAATTCTTCAATAAGTCCTTAAAAAATCATGGGAACTTGCCTAGACATTTCTTAACAATATTCTTAATAAAATACATGAAATCCTCAATTAAATTGTTAAGATAAATGGAATTATACTCTAGTGTTTTGTATTCATCAAAATCCATTAGGGGGTCAACAAGTATAGATTGGCTGCAGTAGGTTCACTGTAGGAGTAGGGTATGCATCTACAAGGAACCTATCGACCTTGATAGATAAGGAAAGATCCTATGTGATTTATAAGACTGAGTTCATAAGACCTCGGCCGGGGCAGATTGCACAGTGGAGAAAGAGTTCTCCGCTTCCGAACTTAAGTCGAATAAATCTTGACATATGACAGACGAAGGGGTTTGACGAGTTATCCATGACCTCCATCTTGTAGGGATCCACGATAGAAGGACTGTATCACATGATAACTGCACCTAGAGGTTCATCATTCTATTCTGCTGGGTAGCCACTACATGCTGCTAGGTATCATTGGTGGATGGTGAGACTCACAGAGATTATCTCGATGATCGGTAAACTCTGATGAGTAGATTTGGAATCGTTCCAACCCATTGAAAGGAGTCTTCAATGATATTGTGATAGAGATCGCAATATATCTCTCTACCAGTCAGAATAGAACCTATAGGGTCACACACATTAGAGGCATTGACCGATCCGATGGTTGAATCGTGATTAGGAATCACAAGTAATCAATTCGATTGATAATAAGTTGAAGAAGGAACAAAGAGAATTAATTAATTGGACTTAAAACAAGAGTCCTACTTGGAGTAGGATTTCTAGAGTCCTAATTGGATTAGGACTAGGATTCCTACTTGGACTGGGATTCCTACTTAGACTGAAAATTCTATTTGGAGTAGGACTAGGATTCCTACTTGGAGTAGGATTCCTACGATCCTAATTGGATTAGGAGTTTTGAATTAAATTTGGATTCCTACTTGGAGTAGGATTCCTAGAGTCCTAATCGGATTAGGACTTCGGATTCAAATTAGAGTCCTAATTGGATTAGGACCAAAATTAAATAAGTCCTAATTAGATTAGGATTTCTTAAGTCCTAATTAATTATTAATCTAATGAATCAACAAGACTCCTAATTGGATTAGGATTGAAGGGTTCAATTGAGTCATGGTTCATTAAGTTCTAATTGGATTAGGACTTACTTAGATTAAATCCAAATTGGTTCACCCTTGGTCCAAGCCTATTAGATTAGGACCTAACCATGAGTGTCCTTCCTAATCCTCCTTTACATGAAGGAGGGGCACACGCCCCTCCTCCTTTTCCTTGCTTGGTGCAGCAAAGAAGAGGGGCCGGCGCCCCTCTTGGAAGTTTATCAAGGAGCTCCACATGCTATTTAAGAGGAGGCGTGGGGGCTGACCTAGGGAATCATTGAAGCCCTCTCCCTATCCAATTCGTGGCCCCCTCTCCTCCCCTTTCCTTGGTTCAGCCGCAAGCAAAGGAAGAAAAAGAAAGGTGGCCTCTTCATCCTCCCTTCCTCCTTCCAACGCAAGGAAAAGAAAGAAGGTTGCAGGGGTTTTGTTCCTTTACTATTCTTCATCCTTCTTCTTCCTCCTCTCAAGCACATTCAAGAGTTGAAAGAAAGAGAGAAGATCAGCCATCAAAGTTATCTCTGCAAGGGAGCTAGCACCCCGGGGAGATAGAAAGCTTGGATCGGTTTTCTGCTTCGTGTGGATACCCGTAGAGGCCGGGCACTTGAACGGCTTCAAGCGAACCTTCATCCAAAATCACGATCATCAGTTTGTGGGGATCATCTACCCGCACAAGGTGAAGATCTGATCTTCTAATGTTATTTAAAAGTTTTTAATCCTTATCTATCTACGAACGGTTTTTAAACAACGTTCATGCGATGAACGGTTGATCCCGCGCATGCCTCTTCCGCTGCATCTTTAATTTTTAAAATTTTTCTGCGGCATGGGCGGGTTCCCAATAGTGGTATCAGAGCCTAGGCATCGTAGATTAAGGTAAGGATTAATTATTAATAGGCTTATTAGATCTAAAATTTAAATGGTTATGCATGCTGAAAATTTTCTGCATGCAGATTTTTTCTAGGGTGCTGATTTTTGCATGCTGATTTTTATGTGATAAAAAGATGATTCTAATTGCATTGTTAATGGGATTACAAAGTTTAGAATCATGATTAGCATGATCAGCAACCTATGTCATGAGATAATCAATTAGATTTCAGATCTGAAAATTGTAATTGCTGCATGTGGTGATGATCATAGGATTTAAACACTTTTGGTATCAAATGTAATGACCTGCGATATGATCTGTAATGTCATGTAATTTTTTAGATGCTTGCATGCACCTTATTTGATGTTTTGAGAGGCCTGCATGCCTCCTAAAAGAGGATGTAATTTATTATTATTTTTATTTTACATCTGGTTGTATTTCTGTGATGTGATATACGTCAACGATCAAGTTGAAGACAAGGCATGAGATGAACGGCGATCTAAGCGGTTGATGGCGATTGGATCAAGAGTTGATCAAGGATCGAATCAAGAAGGCTTGGAACCAATTCAAGAGTTGAAGACCAATTGACCGATTGACGTGCATGTGCTTGTAATACGACCTAATTAGAATCCATGATCATCACCTATTTAAAGTTTAGCTTTATTTAATGCTGCGATTATAACTGCCTGTGATGTACCGTTTGCATGTGATGTGAATGAGAGCGGGGTAGATAGGTTTACATGTGATGTAGCAAACCCAATTGAGACCTAAACCAAAACCTCCTCAATCAAGTCGAGAATGAACCGACATGAGCAAGTCATATTAGATTAATTGATCTAATTGGTGTCTAGAAAAGCATGAAAGGTGGTTACTTAATTAGGACCTTACTCTCTGAGTAAGGGGAGCCTCCCACCTGCTTACCTGGCCAATTGTTCGATTACCTCTTATGAAGAGCTCAAGTTGCAAACACTAAGACCTGATTAATCGATATTAAGTCCATAGGTCTTCCACCGTAGTAGAGTTGTGAAGGTCTTTCTGATGTTGATTTGTCTCGACTGGATACAGTGGGCAAGTTGCATCGGGGGGCTGGACCTCTCTATAGACTTGAGATGTTGTAGGGTAAAGGTGGGGTTGGGCACCAATAACTGTTAGGTGAGGACCTAATGACGGCTTTATTTCTACGGTTATACGGTGGGTCTGACTTAACTAAGAAATGGGACCAATAACTGTTAGGTGAGGTCTTCATGGCTTAGAGACCAAGTTGCACTGCAACATGCTTGAGAAGCATTGTACAAGAGTTGTACACTCATCCATCTATGTGTCATAAATAACTGTTAGGTGAGGTGCCATGTAGATTGGTGAGACCGCAATACCTACTAGAAACCCTAGTCGCGTAGGATTTCCGTTTTCTTACCAAGGGAGTATAGTCGAGAAAATAGTGGGAGGTACATTTGTTCTAAAAGACCTTAGAACAGATTAAGGATCAAGTACAAAAGTCTAACAAGAATCTTTACTCTCTGCAGATCATAATATCAGCCTCAAACCCTCTGACCCGTATTCTTGAGACCAACCGATTGACTGGAACCAATTACAAGGACTGGCTAAGAAACCTCAAAATTGTTTTGAACTGTGAGAAAATAGGCTACATACTCAATTCAGATATCCCCACACTACCAACACGTGCTACTGATGTTCAGCGTGAGATGCATCAAAAATGGATGGATGATGACATTAGAGTCAAGTGCTATATGATGGCATCCATGTCCAATGAACTCCAATGCCAGCATGAGAATATGAAGACTGCTAGGGACATACTAGCACACCTGCAAGAGTTGTATGGTGAGCAGAGTCGCACAGCTCGTTTTGAAGTGTCCAAGAGGCTCTTCAAAGCAAAGATGCGCGAGGGGCAGTCTGTCCATGATCACGGTCTGACTATGATCAAGGACCTAGAGGAGCTTGAGAAGCTCGATATGAACATGCACAAGGAATTGCAAGTAGATTTGATCCTTCAATCCCTATCTGATTCATTTGGTCAGTTTATAGTAAACTACCACATGAATAAGATTGAATGCACTAAGACTGAACTGATAAATATGTTGGTAACTGCTGAGGGAGCCTTGAAAGGTTCAAGGAGCAATGTCCTTGCTGCTGAGTTGACTTCTGGTTCCAAGAGAAAGTCTACTTGGAAGAAAAAGAAGCCTGCTAAGAAGCAGAAGAAAGACAAGAAGCCAAAGAAGGAAGTTCAAAAGAAAAAGGCTAATGACAAAGAAAAATATTTCCACTGCAATGTCGACGGCCACTGGAAGAGAAACTGTCCTTCATACCTCGAGAGCTTGAAGAACAAGAAAGGTGACACACCTTCAGAAGGTATAGACTTGCTCATAATTGAAACTAATCTAACGATTTCTTCTACTTCTAGTTGGGTTATAGATTCTAGTTCTAGTGCTCATTTGTGCACTACCATGCAGGGTCTAAAGAAAAGTAGAAGGCTGGCGGAAGGTGCGGTAATCCTTCGGGTTGGCAACGGGGCAAAAGTTGCTGCTGTGGCTGTGGGCACCTAACATCTGCGACTACCGTCTGGTTTTAGTTTATTACTTAGAGACTGCTATTATGTACCTGCTGCTAGCAGAAATTTGATTTCTGTTTCATGTCTAGCACAGGAAGGTCATGTTTTTATATTTGACAAAGACTGCTATTCTATTTATTTCAGAAATAAAATAGTCGCACGTGGTTTTATGATTGACAGTCTCTATCATTTGCATATGGATGTATCTGTAAATGTGTCTGAGCAAGAAGTGAGTGCCAAAGGATCCAAGAGATCCAGAGATGAGATAAACCAAAAATATTTGTGGCACCTCAGGCTTGGCCATATTGGAGAAGATAGAATGAACAAAATGGATAAAGATGGGCTTCTCGGCTCATTGACTTCCGAGTTATATCCAGTTTGCGAGTCCTGTTTTCAAGAAAAAATGGCTAGATTGCCCTTTGTAGGACATGGGGAGAGGACCACTGAAATACTTACCCTGATACACACAGATGTGTGTGGCCCATTCGATGTGCAAGCCAGGGGACGTTATTCGTACTTCATTACCTTTACCGATGATTATTCACGGTATGAGTATGTGTATCTTATGAGATACAAGTCTGAATCTTTTGAAAAGTTCAAGGAGTTCAAGAATGAAGTAGAAAAACAAACTGGAAAACCTCTTAAGGCTCTTCGATCAGATCGAGGAGGAGAATACCTTAGTGGAGAATTCCGGGACTATCTTAAGGACAATGGCATAGTCTCACAATGGACTCCTCCGGGTACACCTCAACTCAACGGGGTGTCAGAGAGAAGAAATCGGACTCTATTGGATATGGTCCGATCCATGATGAGCTTCACTGATTTACCTATGTTTCTTTGGGGAGATGCCTCACTTACCGCAGTATATCTATTGAATAGAGTTCCCTCTAAATTCGTTCCTACCACACTGTATGAGATATGGCATGGTAAGAAACTAAGTCTTGGTCATCTCAAGATTTGGGGATGTCCGGCCCACGTCAAAAGACTACAGGCGGACAAACTAGAGGCTAGGACCATAAGTGTTTGTTTTATAGGATATCCTAAAGAGTCATTAGGATACAATTTTTACATCTCAGAGGATCACAATGTGTTTGTGAGCCGTCATGCCATCTTATTGAAAAACCAGTTTATCCTTGATAGAGGCAGTGGGAAGAAAATTGAGCTTGAAGAGAAAGTCTCTGAAAAGCCACGAGTCATGGATCCTATCGAATCCATTCATACAGAGCCAGTACACGATGTCCCTCATCCACCTCGCAGATCTAGTAGGGTCTCCCATCCTCCCGATAGATACTTAGGTATACTAGAAGAGGATACCGAGAAAATGTTCCTAGTGAGAGATAGGGATCACACACATGATCCCAAAACCTACGACGAGGCGATATCTGATATCGATTCCGAGAAATGGTTGGAAGCTATGAAGTCAGAGTTAGACTCCATGCATTCCAACCAAGTCTGGAACTTAGTAGATCCACCAGAAGGTATTGTACCTATTGGATGCAAATGGATCTACAAAAGAAAGATAGGTTCGGACGGAAAGATAGAGACCTATAAAGCAAGGCTAGTGACGAAAGGGTATAGTCAACGCGAAGGCATTGACTATCAGGAGACCTTTTCACCTGTAGCCATGCTAAAATCCATCCGAACATTGCTTGCCATTGCAGCATTTCATGATTATGAAATCTGGCAGATGGATGTGAAAACTGCTTTTCTGAATGGATATCTTGATCAAGATATCTTGAGCAAGATCCCCTATGCATTGGCAATAGGGAGTCTCATGTATGCCATATTATGTACACGACCTGATATAGCCCTTGCTGTGAATGTCACAAGCAGATATAAGTCGAATCCAGTGAAGAACACTGGACAGCTGTGAAGAATATACTTAAGTACTTGAGAAGAACTAAAGATTTATTCTTGGTTTTTGGAGGATCATCAAAGAGTAGACTCCGTGGACAACATGGCAGACCCATTCACTAAGCAGCTGAGTCAGCAAAAGACTGAAGCCCACCTTGAGAAGATGGGCCTAAGATATATGACCAATTGCTTTAGTGCAAGTGGGAGATTGTTAGATGTATGCTCTAGAAGCCAATCTAGCAGACACATTGTTAATTCTAGGGACATAATTTTGTACTTGACTATTTATTATTGAATAAATAAAAGGCATCTTTTTATTCATATTGTTTATGTGTCTATGAATCGTCCAAGAATTAATAAGATGATGATGCGTATTCTTAAGAGTTAAGAATTTGAGCCATGCATCATTGGTGATTAATTTCTGAATGCTCCTGATCAATGGATCATCACAAGGACGGTGATCGATCCGATGAGATCAGTGCACATATTACTTTCCCTATGGATGGACGAGACTCGAGTCTATGGTGTGGAGACACTGAAGTAATAGTGCAGGTGCTTGTTAGAGAACAAGGGTACTGAGCGTGACCAAGACAAGAAGTCACTTGGATGTCTATCCACTCGTCAGTGACTTGCTTGATGTTGCAGTAGTGTGACTGGTCCTTTGACTGTTAGAAGTATGTCCTAGAAGCCAATTTGGCTGACACTTATTAATTCTGGGACATAATTTTGTACTTGACTTTATTATTATTGATTAATAAATGGGCATTCTTTTCATTCATATTGTTTATGTGTCTATGAATCGTCCAAGGAATTAATAAGATGATGATACATATTCTCAAGAGTTGAGAATTTGAGCCATGTATCATTGGTGATTAATTTCTAAATGCTCCTGATCAATGGATCATCATGAGGACGGTGATCGATCCGATAAGATCAGTGCACAGATCGCTTTCCTTATGGATGGACGAGACTCGAGTCCACAGTGTAGGGACACTGAAGTGATAGTGCAGGTGCTTGTTAGAGAACAAGGGTACTGAGCGTGACCAAGACAAGAAGTCACTTGGATGTCTATCCACTCGTCAGTGACTTGCTTGATGTTGCAGCAGTGTGACTAGTCCTTTGACCTGCGGTGCTTCGGCTATTCACAGTGAAGTTGCTGTAGTTTGACTGCACGCATACATGGTCTCTAGCCATATGGGTCCATGTAGTGTAGATTGGCTGCAGTAGGTTCACTGTAGGAGTAGGGTATACGCCTACAAGGAATCTATCGACTTTGATAGATAAGGAGAGATCCTATGTGATTTATAAGACTAAGTTCGTAAGACCTCGGCTGGGGCAGTACGTACAGTGGAAAAAGAGTTTTTCACTCTCGAACTTAAGTCGAATAAATCTTGACATATGACAGACGATGGGGTTTGACGAGTTATCCATGACCTCCGTTCTGTAGGGATCCATGATAGAAGGACTGTATCATACGATAACTGCACCTAGAGGTTCATCATTCCATTCTGCTGGGTAGCCACTACATGCTGCTAGGTGTCACTGGTGGATGGTGAGACTCAAAGGGACTATCTTGATGATCGATGATCCCTGGTGAGTTGAGTTGGAATTGTTCTAATCCATTGAAAGAAGTTTCAATGATATTGTGATAGAGATCACAATATATCTCACTACCAGACAGAATAGAACCTATGGGGTCACACACATTAGAGGTATTGACCGATCCGATGGTTGAATTGTGATTTGGAATCACAAATAAGTTATAATTATCAATTTGATTGACAATTGGTAAACCCACTAAGAGTTAGTGAGTTGAAGAAGGAATAATTGCAATTGGATTGCAATTTAATTGAATTTAATTGAATTAATTGGATTTAATTAATTGGACTTGATCATATTAAATATGAGTCCTACTTGCAGTAGGATTCCTAGAATCCTAATTAGATTAGGACTTCAAATTAAATTAAAGTCCTACTTGGAGTAGGATTTCTAAAGTCCTAATTGGATTAGGATTGAAATTTAATAAGTCCTAATTAGATTAGGATTTCTTAAGTCCTAAGTAATTTTAATCTAATTAATTAAAAGACTCCTAATTGGATTAGGATTGAAGAGTTCAATTGAGTCATGGTTCAATTGAATCCTAATTAGATTAGGATTTGAAGGGAAAAGAAAATGGGTGCACTCAATCCTCTTTGGAAGAGGATTAGACCCACCTTGTACATGGCCCCACACCCCACTTAATTGGATTAAGTGGGCGTGCGTGAAATAGGGAGAAGAGGGAGGGGCTACGCCCCTCCTTTTGGCTGAATATGTGAAGAAAAGAAGAGGGGCGTACGCCCCTCCTCTTTTCTTAGAGATAAGGATGGGAGCTCCTAAATTTTAGGAGCTCCACATGCCATATATAAGAGAGAGAAAGGGGGCAGCACCCTAGGTTTTTCTCCCCCTCTCTTTTCAGCCGTGAAGAACTATCTCCTTTCCTTGGGTTTTCAGCCGTGAACCATCTTCTCTTCTCTTGGGTTTTGAGCCACAAGCAACAAGGGAAAATAAAGGAGCCGTGAACAGCACCCTCCTTTCCTTGGGTTTTCAGTCGTGAACCATCTTCTCTTCCCTTGGGTTTTGAGCCACAAGCAACAAGGGAAAATAAAGGAGCCGTGAACAGCACCCTCCTTTTCTTGGTTTTCAGCCGCCAACAAAGAAAAAAAGATGGGTGGCGTTGGGCTTTCTTCTCCCTTCCTTCTTCCATAAAAATAAAAGGCTGCAAGGGGTTGCTTCTCTTTATTATACTTTCTTCTCTTCTTCTTCCCTAAGAGAGAGCAATCAAAGATTTGGTTGCTGCAAGAAGAAAGGATTTCAGCCATCAAAGTTTTCTCTGCAAGGGAGCTAGTACCCCGGGGAGATTCAAAGACTTAGATCGGTCCTCTGCCTCATGTGGATACCCGTAGAGGCCGGACGCGTGTGCGGCTTCAAGCGAACCTTCCAACAAATCCACGATCATCAGATTTGCGGTGATCATCTACCCGCACAAGGTGAAGATCTGATCTTCCTAATCATATAAAAAGTATTTAATCCTAATCTATCTACGAACGACGGTTTTAAAATATGTTCATGCGATGAACGAGATCTCGCGCATGTCTTCCGCTGCGTGCAGAATTTTTTTGAAATTTTCTGCGGCGTGTGAGAGGGATACCAACAGTGGTATCAGAGCCATGGTTT
The DNA here is from genome assembly GCF_009389715.1 of Phoenix dactylifera. Classification (NCBI taxonomy): domain Eukaryota; kingdom Viridiplantae; phylum Streptophyta; class Magnoliopsida; order Arecales; family Arecaceae; genus Phoenix; species Phoenix dactylifera. Next base: position 54,978 of record NW_024068943.1, on the reverse strand, counting down.
CGTAGATTAAGGTTAGGATTAATTATTAAAGGGCATATTAGATCTGAAATTTAAAGGATTATGCCTGCTGATTTTTATGCATGCAGAATTTCAGCTTGCTGATTTTTCTGCATGCTGATTTTCTATGCTTGGATTAATGATTCTAATGTTTTGATAATGTGATTACAAATATTTAGAATCATATCTTGCATGATCAGCAACTCATAAGATGACATAATCAGTTAAATATTCAGATCTGTAAATTATATTTAATGCATGTGATGCGTATGGTGATGATCATGGATGTACCCTTATACATGTGCTGAAATGTTCTGCAATGTTCTGTGATGTTATGTGATGGCATGTAATTCAGATTTTTAGATGCCTGCGTGCATCTTAAATTGATGTATTAGAGACCTGCGTGTCTCATGAAAAAGATTGTAATTATTCTTTTATTTTTAAAAGTTTATTTGGGATGTAATTTGTGATGTGTTTGCACGTCAATGGTTGATCGCTGCATGCCTCTACAAGCACGCCTTGCGCAGATCGAGATCAAGGGTTGATTGAAGATGGATCAAGGAGTTGATCGCAATTGGACCTAGGGTACTCAAGATCGAATCAAGAGTTGAAGACAATCTAACCAATTGACGTGCATGTGCTTGTACTATGACCCCATCCTGGATCCATGATCATCACCAGTTTAGTTTTTGTTATTATGCCTGGATGTTTATGTTTATGCATAGCGGGTAGATAATTATTTGCATGAGATGTAGATAATTAAATGAAAGAGACCTAAATTAAATCTCCTCGAAAATATTAAGTCTAGCGGTCTTCCACCGTAGTAGAGCTGCTAAGGTCTTTCCGGCGTTGATTTGTCTCGGCTGGATACAGTGGGCAAGTTGCATCGGGGGACTGGACCTCTCTATTAGGCATGAGATGTTGTAGGGGTAAAGATGGGGTTGGGCCTAATAACTGTTAGGTGAGGGACCCAATGACGGCTTTGCTTCTGCGGTTATACGGTGGGTCCAACTTAACTAAGGAATGGGGCCAATAACTGTTAGGTGAGGTCTTCATTACTTAGAGACCGGATAGCGCTACAACTTGCTTGAGAAGCATTGTACAAGAGTTGTACACTCATCGTTTATTTGTCACCAATAACTGTTAGGTGAAGTGGTATGTAAATTGGTGGGACCGTAGCACCCCACTTGAAACCTAGAGTCGCAAGATTTCCGTTTCTCTACTAGAGGAGTGTGAGAGATTCGAGAAAATAGTGGGAGGTATATTTGTTTTAAAAGGCCCTAAAATAAATAGAGATCAAGTACAAAATTCTAATTAGAATCTTTACTCTCTGAGGATTAGAAATTCAGCTTCTAGACTCTTAACTCATATCCTATAGAACAACCGTTTGACCAAACCCAATTATAAAGACTGGCTCAGCAAATTTCAAAATAGTTTTGAATTGTGAGAAATTAGGGTATGTGCTAGACCATGGAATCCCCGTGTTACCAATCCGTCCGATCACTGATCAGCGTAAGACGCATGTTAAGTGGACGAAAAATGACAATAAAGTTAGGTGCTGCACAATGGCATCCATGTCCAATGCATTACAATGCCAGCATGAGAACATGAAGACTGCCAGGTACATATTAAATCACCTGCAAGAGTTGTATGGTGATCAGAGTCACGCAGCTCGGTTTGAAGTGTCCAAGAGGCTCTTCAAAGCCAAGATGCGCGATGGGCAGTCTGTCCATGATCATGGTTTGACCATGATAAAGGACTTAGAGAAGCTTGAGAAGCTTGGCATGACCATGCACAAGGAATTGCAAACGGATTTGATCCCGCAATCCCTTCCAGCTTCATATGAATAGTTTATAGTAAACTACCATATGAACAAGGTTGTATGCACTAAAATAGAATTGTTAAATAAATTGGTAACTACCTTAGGGACCTTAAAGAGTTCAAGGGGCATCGTTCTTGCTGTCGAGTTGGTTTCTACTTCCAAGAGAGAGTCTACCTGGAAGAAGAAGAAGCCTGCGAAGAAACAGAAGACCGAGAAAAGGCCAAGCAAGGAAGTTCCGAGAAAAGGCCGAATGCAAGGGAAAGCGTTTCCATTGCATCATGAAATGGCCATTAGAAGATGAACTGTCCTTACATGCATGGGAAGCATAAAGAGCAATAAGGGTGACAGACCTTCAGAAGGTATGTCAGATATGCTTAGGATACTTAGGGACTGTTACCTACTGCTAGCAGAAATTTGATTTCTATATTTTGTTTAGCATAGGAAGAGTTTTGTAAAACTACTGTTCTATTTATTTGGTAAATAAATGGGTTTCATGTGGTTTTATGACTGACAGTCTCTATCACTTACATATAGATGTATCGGTGAATGTATCTGAGTAAGTAGTGAGTGCCATAGGATCAAGAAGATCTAGAGATGAGATAAACCAGAAGTATTTGTGACACCTCAAACTTGGCCATATAGGAGAAGACAGAATAAACAAATTGGATAAACATGGGCTTTTGGGCTCATTGACTTTCGAGTCATATCCGATTTGTGAATCCTGCCTTCAAGGAAAGATGGCCAAATTATCCTTTGTAGGACACGGGGAGGTGCACTGAAATACTTACCCTAGTACACACAGATGTGTGTGGCCCATTCGATGTGCAGGCTAGGGGTTGTAATTTTTACTTCATTTACCGATGATTTCTTTTGGTATGGATATGTGTATGAGACACAAATCTGAAATCTTTTGAAAGATTCAAAAAGTTTAGATATGAAGTAGAAAAACAAACAGAAAAACTCATTAAGGTTCTTCGATCGGATCGAGAAGGTGAACACCTTAATATAGAGTTCTGTGATTATCTCAAAGAGAATGGTATAGTTTCATAATGGACCCCTCCTGGTACACCTTAGCTCAACGGGGTGTCAGAGAGGAGGAATCAACCCTATTGGATATGGTTAGGTCCATGATGAGCTTCACTGATTTATCCTTGTTTCTTTAGAGAGATGCCCTACTTTCAGCAATTTACTTATTGAATAGAGTTCCCGCTAAAGTCCGTTCCTACCACACCATATGAGATATGACATGGTAAGAAGCCGAGTCTTGGTTATCTCAAGATTTGGGGATGTCCAGCTCAACTCAAGCGACAACAGGTGGACAAGTTAGAGGATAGGACAATTAATGCTCGTTTTATAGGATATCCTAAAGAGTCATTAGGATACGACTTTTCGTCCCAAAGGATCACAAAGTGTTTGTGAGCCTACATGCTATCTTAATGGAAAATAGTTTATCCTTGACAGAGACAGTGGGAGGAAAATTGAGCTCGAAGAGAAAGTCTCTAAAGAACAACGAGCCATTGTGCCTATAGAACATATTCATATTAAGCCAATACACGTAGTACCTCCTCCACCTCGTAAATTTAGTAGGATCTTCCGTCCGCCTGAAAGGTACTTAGGTATGCTTACAGAGGATGTAGAGGAAGTGTTCCTCATGAGAGATAGAGATCAAGGTAAGGATCCCAATACCTACAACAAGGCGATGTTAGACATCGATTCCAAGCAATAATTGGAAGCAATGAAGTTAGAGATGGACTCCATGCATTCCAACCAAGTCTGAACCTTAGTAGATTCACCAGAAGGTATAGTACCTATTGGGTGCAAATGGATCTACAAGAGAAAATTAAGTTCGGATGGCTAGGTAGAGACCTATAAGGCAAGGCTAATGGCGAAAGGTTATAGTCAGTGCGAAGGCACTAATTATCAGGATACCTTTTCACCTGTAGCCATGCTGAAGTCCATTCGAATATTGCTTGCTATTGCAGCATAATATGATTATGAGATATTGTGATGGTGATCACAAGGTCTGCAAACTGCAGAGGTCCTTCTATATACTAAAACAAGCATCTCGGAGTTGGAATACTCGTTTCAACTATGTAATCAAATCATTTGATTTTATCAAGAACGAGGAGGAACTATGTATTTTATAAGAAAGTTAGTGGGAGGGCTATTGCATTCTTCATATTGTACGTGGATGATATCCTTCAAATTGGGAATGATTTCCATACTAACTTAGGTCAAGGTTTGGTGTCTAAGAAATTCTCCATGATAGACTTTGGGAAAGCATCCTATATTTTGGAAATTAAGGTCTATGAGATAGATCTAAGAGGATGCTTGTCCTTGTCACAGAATATGTATATAGAGGGAGTGCTGAAGAGGTTCGGCATGGAAACATCTAAAAGAGGATAATTACCTCTTAGGCATGGGATAAATCTCTCCAAGAAGATGTGCCTCAACACATCTGAAGAGATTCAGCGGATGAGCAAGATCCCTTATGCTTCGGCTATAGGGAGCCTCATGTATACCATGCTATGTACGTGACTTGATATAGTATATGCTGTGAGTGTCACGAGCATATATCAGTCAAATCCAGGCAAGAAGCGCTGGATAGCTGTGAAGAACAGTCTTAAGTACTTGAGAAGAACTAAGGATATGTTCTTGGTCTTTAGGAGAAGATCATAGTTGAGGGTAGAAGGATGCACATATATTGATGATAGAAAGTCTATATCAGAATATGTGCAATGGTGGTTTAGTAAATTGGAAGAGTTCCAAACAACCGATCATTGTAGATTCTACCTTAGAAGCTGAATGTTAAGCCGTCTCTAAGGGTGCAGTTGAAACCTTTTGGTTTAAGAAGTTTATTGCAGAGTTAGGTGTAATGTCATCAGATGCCATAACACTCTACTGCGATAACAAAGGCACCATAGCACTAGCTAAGGAGCCAAAGGTCTTACCAAAAGTCTAAGCACATGGAGTGGCGGTTTAACCTGGTAAGCGACTACCTCGAAAAAATAAGTAGAGGATCAGAGAGTAGACTCCACAGAAAATGTGGTGGACCCATTCACTAAGCAGCTAAGTCGACAGAAAACTGAAGCGCATCTTGAGAAGATGGGGCTTAGGTTTATGGTTGTTTGGCTTTAGTGCAAGTGGGAGATTGTTAGAAGTATGCCCTAGAAGCCAATTTGGCTGACACATTATTAATTCTGGGACATAATTTTGTACTTGACTTTATTATTATTGATTAATAAATGGGCATTCTTTTCATTCATATTGTTTATGTGTCTATGAATCGTCCAAGGAATTAATAAGATGATGATACATATTCTCAAGAGTTAAGAATTTGAGCCATGTATCATTGGTGATTAATTTCTAAATGCTCCTGATCAATGGATCATCACGAGGACAGTGATCGATCCGATAAGATCAGTGCACAGATCACTTTCCTTATGGATGGACGAGACTCGAGTCCACAGTGTAGGGACACTGAAGTGATAGTGCAGGTGCTTGTTAGAGAACAAGGGTACTGAGCGTGACCAAGACAAGAAGTCATTTGGATGTCTATCCACTCGTCAGTGACTTGCTTGATGTTGCAGCAGTGTGACTAGTCCTTTGACCTGCGGTGCTTCGGCTATTCACAGTGAAGTTGCTGTAGTTTGACTGCACGCATACATGGTCTCTAGCCATATGGGTCCATGTAGTGTAGATTGGCTGCAGTAGGTTCACTGTAGGAGTAGGATATACGCCTACAAGGAATCTATCGACCTTGATAGATAAGGAGAGATCCTATGTGATTTATAGACTAAGTTCGTAAGACCTCGGCCGGGGCAGTACGTACAGTGGAAAAAGAGTTTTTCACTCTCGAACTTAAGTCGAATAAATCTTGACATATGACAGACGATGGGGTTTGACGAGTTATCCATGACCTCCGTTCTGTAGGGATCCATGATAGAAGGACTGTATCATACGATAACTGCACCTAGAGGTTCATCATTCCATTCTGCTGGGTAGCCACTACATGCTGCTAGGTGTCACTGGTGGATGGTGAGACTCAAAGGGACTATCTTGATGATCGATGATCCCTGGTGAGTTGAGTTGGAATTGTTCTAATCCATTGAAAGAAGTTTCAATGATATTGTGATAGAGATCACAATATATCTCACTACCAGACAGAATAGAACCTATGGGGTCACACACATTAGAGGTATTGACCGATCCGATGGTTGAATTGTGATTTGGAATCACAAATAATTTATAATTATCAATTTGATTGACAATTGGTAAACCCACTAAGAGTTAGTGAGTTGAAGAAGGAATAATTGCAATTGGATTGCAATTTAATTGAATTTAATTGAATTAATTGGATTTAATTAATTGGACTTGATCATATTAAATATGAGTCCTACTTGCAGTAGGATTCCTAGAATCCTAATTAGATTAGGACTTTAAATTAAATTAAAGTCCTACTTGGAGTAGGATTTCTAAAGTCCTAATTGGATTAGGATTGAAATTTAATAAGTCCTAATTAGATTAGGATTTCTTAAGTCCTAAGTAATTTTAATCTAATTAATTAAAAGACTCCTAATTGGATTAGGATTGAAGAGTTCAATTGAGTCATGGTTCAATTGAATCCTAATTAGATTAGGATTTGAAGGGAAAAGAAAATGGGTGCACTCAATCCTCTTTGGAAGAGGATTAGACCCACCTTGTACATGGCCCCACACCCCACTTAATTGGATTAAGTGGGCGTGCGTGAAATAGGGAGAAGAGGGAGGGGCTACGCCCCTCCTTTTGGCTGAATATGTGAAGAAAAGAAGAGGGGCGTACGCCCCTCCTCTTTTCTTAGAGATAAGGATGGGAGCTCCTAAATTTTAGGAGCTCCACATGCCATATATAAGAGAGAGAAAGGGGGCAGCACCCTAGGTTTTTCTCCCCCTCTCTTTTCAGCCGTGAAGAACTATCTCCTTTCCTTGGGTTTTCAGCCGTGAACCATCTTCTCTTCTCTTGGGTTTTGAGCCACAAGCAACAAGGGAAAATAAAGGAGCCGTGAACAGCACCCTCCTTTCCTTGGGTTTTCAGTCGTGAACCATCTTCTCTTCCCTTGGGTTTTGAGCCACAAGCAACAAGGGAAAATAAAGGAGCCGTGAACAGCACCCTCCTTTTCTTGGTTTTCAGCCGCCAACAAAGAAAAAAAGATGGGTGGCGTTGGGCTTTCTTCTCCCTTCCTTCTTCCATAAAAATAAAAGGCTGCAAGGGGTTGCTTCTCTTTATTATACTTTCTTCTCTTCTTCTTCCCTAAGAGAGAGCAATCAAAGATTTGGTTGCTGCAAGAAGAAAGGATTTCAGCCATTAAAGTTTTCTCTGCAAGGGAGCTAGTACCCCGGGGAGATTCAAAGACTTAGATCGGTCCTCTGCCTCATGTGGATACCCGTAGAGGCCGGACGCGTGTGCGGCTTCAAGCGAACCTTCCAACAAATCCACGATCATCAGATTTGCGGTGATCATCTACCCGCACAAGGTGAAGATCTGATCTTCCTAATCATATAAAAAGTATTTAATCCTAATCTATCTACGAACGACGGTTTTAAAATATGTTCATGCGATGAACGAGATCTCGCGCATGTCTTCCGCTGCGTGCAGAATTTTTTTGAAATTTTCTGCGGCGTGCGAGGGATACCAACATTGACCTGCGATGCTTCGGCTACTCACAGTGAGGTTATTGTAGTTTGACTGCACAAATACATGGTCTCTAGCCATATGGGTCCATGCAGTGTAGATTGGCTGCAGTAGGTTCACTGTAGGAGTAGGGTATGCATCTGCAAGGAACCTATCGACCTTGATAGATAAGGAGAGATCCTATGTGATTTATAAGACTGAGTTCATAAGACCTCGGCCGGGGCAGATTGCACAGTGGAGAAAGAGTTCTCCGTCTCGAACTTAAGTCGAATAAATCTTGACATATGACAGACGAAGGGGTTTGACGAGTTATCCATGACCTCCATCTTGTAGGGATCCACGATAGAAGGACTGTATCACATAATAACTGTACCTAGAGGTTCATCATTCTATTCTGCTGGGTAGCCACTACATGCTGCTAGGTATCACTGGTGGATGGTGAGACTCACAGAGATTATCTCGATGATCGATAAACCCTGATGAGTAGAGTTGGAATCGTTCCAACCCATTGAAAGAAGTCTTCAATGATATTGTGATAGAGATCGCAATATATCTCTCTACCAGTCAGAATAGAACCTATGGGGTCACACACATTAGAGGCATTGACTGATCCGATGGTTGAATCGTGATTAGGAATCACAAGTAATCAATTCGATTGATAATAAGTTGAAGAAGGAACAAAGGGAATTAATTAATTGGACTTAAAACAAGAGTCCTACTTGGAGTAGGATTCCTAGGGTCCTAATTGGATTAGGACTAGGATTCCTACTTGGACTGGGATTCCTACTTGGACTGGGAATCCTATTTGGAGTAGGACTAGGATTCCTACTTGGAGTAGGATTCCTACGATCCTAATTGGATTAGGAGTTTTGAATTAAATTTGGATTCCTACTTGGAGTAGGATTCCTAGAGTCCTAATCGGATTAGGACTTCGGATTCAAATTAGAGTCCTAATTGGATTAGGACCAAAATTAAATAAGTCCTAATTGGATTAGGATTTCTTAAGTCCTAATTAATTATTAATCTAATGAATCAACAAGACTCCTAATTGGATTAGGATTGAAGGGTTCAATTGAGTCATGGTTCATTAAGTTTTAATTGGATTAGGACTTATCTAGATTAAACCCAAATTGGTTCACCCTTGGTCCAAGCCTAATTAGATTAGGACCTAACCATGAGTGACCTTCCTAATCCTCCTTTACATGAAGGAAGGGGCACATGCCCCCCCTCCTTTTCCTTGCTTGGTGCGGCAAAGAAGAGGGGCCGGCGCCCCTCTTGGAAGTTTATCAAGGAGCTCCTACAAAGTAGGAGCTCCACATGCTATTTAAGAGGAGGCGTGGGGGCTGACCTAGGGAATCATTGAAGCCCTCTCCCTCTCCAATTAATTGAACTTGACCCAATTAGATTGGGCTTGATCCGAGCCTATTAAAAGTTCTTATTTGATAAGGATTCTAAGTTCAAAAATTCAGAAATTGATAAGAAGAAGAATTTCTAAATTTTAGGACCTTAGCTTTCTTTCTTGGAGAAGAAAGACACCTCATCATTATTCCTAAAAGCAGCAGTGCCTATCCTCTTTATTTTTGACCAATTTTTGGCATGAGGAAAGAGGAGGCGTGGGGCTATTTTTCAGAATAATATGGCACCTCAAATCTACCTTAAAAGATAGGAATCAAATCCCTAATTTGTCGGGACTGCATGGCGCATCAAGCAGGGTGGCATGCAGCTGAAGTGTGGGGAGCAATAATCCCCTGATTTTTAGTGATTCATGGCATAAGATTATAAAATAATTTGTTCATCTCTTAGCTCCTGATTCATCAGAATTTTTGGGAATTTTATTAGCTAAATTCATTGGCCAAAAGAGGTGTGAGGCATGGGGGGTCTTTTGGCTATAAAAAGACCCCCATGCCTAGGGTTTGAAAGAGATGGTCTTTAGAAAGGGTTCTAAATTCTGGAAAAATTCTGAGATCTAGCCATCTTCTCTCCTCCTTCTTCTCATTCATCTCCATCCTTCATCCTCTTAAAGAAAAATCAAAAGTTGAGTGCTTCGAGGGAGAAAAGTTCAGCCACTGCAGCACCTCTGCACAAGCTAGCACTCCTGCAGTTGTGGATCTTCCTAGAGCTTCGCGTGGACTATCCGTAGAGGTCGGACGTGTGTATGGCTATACAAAAGATCAAGGCATCATCAAAGTTCTCAAAAAAAAGGTATGAGATCAGATCTCATTAAAAGTTAGGATTAGAAATTAACTAGGTTGCTGAAATTCTGTATGACTACATGTTAGACATAGAATCATGCCTACTTGTTTAGGATAAATGTTTAAAGTTCTGAATCTATTTTTGTTGTAGAGATATGATCTCTTGCATACATAGAAATTAAATAGTTTAATTCATGCTTCCGCTGTAAAATTTTTAAAAATATATGCATGCGACCACTAGGGTTCCCAACATGTGATCCCATAGGTTCTATTCTGTCTGGTAGTGAGATATATTGCAATCTCTATCATAATATCATTAAAAACTCCTTTCAATAGGTTGGAATAATTCCAACTCAACTCACCAAGGATCATCGATCATCAAGATAGTCCCTGTGAGTCTCACCATCCATCAGTGACACCTAGCAGCATGTAGTGGCTATCCAGCAAAATGGAATGATGAACCTCTAGGTGCGATTATCGTGTGATACAGTCCTTCTATCGTAGATCCCTATAAGATGAAGGTCATGGATAACTCGTCAAACCCCATTGTCTGTCATATGTCAAGATTTATTCGACTTAAGTTCGAGAGTGAAAAACTCTTTCTCCACTGTACATACTGCCCCAACCGAGGTCTTACGAACTTAGTCTTATAAATCACATAGGATCACTCCTCATTTATCAAGGTCGATAGATTCCATGTAGGTGCATACCCTACTCCTACAGTGAACTTACTGCAGCCAATCTACATTATAAGGACCCATATGACTAGAGACCATGTATATGTGCAGTTAAACTACAATAACCTCACTGTGAGTAGCCAAAGCACCGTAGTCAAAGGACCAATCACACTACTGCAACATCAAGTAAGTTACTGACGAGTAGATAGACATCCAAGTGACTTCTTATCTTGGTCACGCTCGGTATCCTTTACTCTTTTACAAGCACCTGCACTATCACTTCAGTGTCCCACACTGTGGACTCGAGTCTCGTTCATCCATAAGGAAAGCGATTTGTGCATTGATCTCATCGAATCGATCACTATCCTCGTGATGATCCATTAATCAGAAGCATTTAGAAATTAATCACCAATGATACATGGCTCAAATTTTCAACTCTTGAGAATATGTATCATCCTCTTATTAATTTCTTGGACGATTCATAGACACATAAACAATATGAATGAAAAAGATGCCCATTTATTATTCAATAATAATAAAATCAAATCCAAAATTATGTCCTAGAATTAATGTGTCAGCTAGATTGGCTTATAGGGCATACATCTAACAATCTCCCACTTGTACTAAAGCCAATCAGTCATATATCTAAATCCCATTTTCTCAAGATGGGCTTCAGTCTTCTGCTGACTTAGCTGCTTAGTGAGCGGATCCACCACATTATCCGCGGAGTCTACTCTTTACACCTCGACATATTTCTTCTCAAGATAATTGCGTATGAGGTGAAAGCACCGCTCTATGCACTTGGACTTCTGATGAGATCTTGGCTCCTTAGCAAGAGCTATAGCGCCATTATTATCGCAGTATAGCGTTATGGCATCTGATGGCATTACATCCAGCTCTGCAATGATTTTTTTGAACCAGAAGGCTTCCTTTGCAGCTTCAGAGGCGGCGATACACTCAGCTTCTATGGTAGAATCAGCAATGATCGATTGTTTGAAACTCTTCCAATTTACCGTACCACCATTGCACGAGAACACATATCCAGATGTAGACTTTCTATCATCAATATCAGTCATAAAGTTTGAATCTGTGTATCCTTCTACCTTTAACTCTGATGCTCCTCCAAAGACCAAGAACAAATCTTTAGTTCTTCTCAAGTACTTAAGAATGTTCTTCACAGCTGTCCATTGCTCTTCGTCTGCATTCGACTGATATCTGCTAGTGACACTCACAGCAAGAGCTATATCAGGTCCGTGTACATAGCATGGCATACATGAGGCTCCCTATTGCAGAAGCATAAGGGATCCTGCTCATGCGTTGAAACTCTTCAGATGTATTGGGGCACATCTTCTTGGAGAGATGAATCCCATGCCTAAGGGGTAATAGATCCCTTTTGGAGTTTTCCATGCTAAACCTCTTTAGTACCTTCTCTATGTACATCTTCTGTGATAGGCCAAACATCCTCTTAGATCTATCTCTATAGACCTTAATCCCTAAAATATAGGATGCTTTCCCGAGGTCTTTCATGGAGAACTCTTTTGACAACCAGATCTTGACCGAGGTTAGCATGGGAATATCGTTCCCAATCAGGAGGATGTCGTCCACGTACAATATGAGGAACACGACAGCACTCCCACTAACCTTCTTGTAAACACATGGTTTCTCTTCGTTCTTGATGAAATCAAATGATTTGATCGCATCATTGAAACGAGTGTTCTAACTCCGAGATGTTTGTTTTAGTCCATAGATGGACTTTTGCAGTTTGCAGATCTTATGATCTCCATCACTGGAAGTGAAACCCAAAGGCTGCTTCATATAGATATCTTCATCAAGATATCCATTCAGAAAAATAGTTTTCACATCCATCTGCCATATTTCATAATCATAAAATGCTGCAATGGCAAGCAATGTTCGAATGGTTTTCAGCATGGCTACAGGTGAAAAGGTCTCCTGATAGTCAATACCTTCACGTTGACTATACCCTTTCGCTACTAGCCTTACCTTATAGGTCTTTACCTTTCCATCCGAACCTATTTTCCTTTTGTAGATCTATTTATATCCAATAGGTACTATACCTTTTGGTGGATCGTTGGAATGCATGGAGTCTGTCTCTGACTTCATGGCTTCCAGTTATTTCTCGGAATCAATATCTGATATCGCCTCATTGTAGGTATTGGGATCCTGTACGTGTTTCCTATCTCCCATGAGAAATATTTCCTCGGTATCCTCTATAAGCATACCTAAGTATCTATCAGGAGGATGGAAGATCCTACTAGATCTACGAGGTGGAGGTACTACGTGTACTGGCTCTATATGAATAGGTTCTATAGGATCCATAACTCGTTGCTTTCAGAGACTCTCTCTTCAAGCTCAATTTTCCTTCCACTGCCTCTATCAAGGATAAATTGTTTTTTTCAAAAAGATGGCATGTCGGCTCACAAACACATTGTGATCCTCTGAGACGTAAAAATTGTATCCTAATGACTCTTTAGGATATCTAATAAAACGAGCACATACGGTCCTAGACTCTAATTTGTCCGCCTGTAGTTGCTTGACGTGGGTCAGACATCCCCAAATCTTGAGATGGCCAAGACTCGGCTTCTTACCATGCCATATCTCATACGGTGTGGTAGGAACGGATTTAGAGGGAACTCTATTCAGTAAGTAAATCATGGAAAGTAAGGTATCTCCCAAAGAAACATAGGTAAATCAGTGAAAGTCATCATGGACCGGACCATATCAAATAGAGTCCGATTTTGCCTCTCTGACACCCTGTTGAGTTGAGGTGTACCGGAGGAGTCCATTGTGAGACTATGCCATTTTTCTTGAGATAGTTCCGGAATTCTCCACTAAAGTATTCTCTCCCTCGATCTGATCGAAGAGTCTTAAGAGTTTTTCAGTTTGTTTTTCTACTTCATTTCTGAACTCTTAGAACTTTTTAAAAGACTCAGATTTATGTCTCATAAGATACACATACCTATATCATGAAAAATCATTGGTAAAGGTAATGAAGTACGAATAACGTCCCCTGGCAAGCACATCGAATGGGCCACACACATCAGTGTGTACCAGAGTAAGTATTTCAATGGTCCCTTCCCCCATGTCCTACACAGGATAGCCTAGCCATTTTTTTTTGAAGACAGGACTCGCAAACTGGATATGACTCGAAAGTCAATGAGCCAAGAAGCCCATTTTTCTCCATTTTGTTCATTTTGTCCTCTCTAATATGGCCAAGCCTGAGGTGCCATAAATACTTCTGATTTATCTCATCTCTGGATCTTTTAGATCCTATGGCACTCACTACTTGCTCAGACACATTCACTGGCACATTGATATGTAAGTGATAGAAACTGTCAATTATGAAAGCATGTGCAACTAATTTATTTCTAAAATAAATAGAACATCAGTCTTTGTCAAATATAAAAATATGACCATCCTGTGCTAAACACGAAATTGAAATCAAATTCCTGCTAGCAGCAGGGACATAATAACAGTCTCTAAGCAATAAACTAAAATCAGACGGTAGTCGTAGAAGATAGGTGCCCACAGCCACAGCAGCAACTCTTGCCCCGTTGCCAATCCGAAGGGTTACTGCACCTTCCGCCAGCTTTCTACTTTTCTTTAGACCATGCATAGTAGTGCACAAGTGAGTACTAGAACTAGAATCTATAATCCAACTAGAAGTAGAAGAAACTGAAGATTAGTTTCAATTACGAGCAAGTCTAACATACCTTCTGAAGGTGTGTATGCCTTTTTGCTTTTCAGGCTCTCGAGGTATGAAGGACAGTTCCTCTTCCAGTGGCCGTCGACGTTGCAGTGGAAACATTTTCTTTTGTCATTAGCCTTTTTCTTTTGAACTTCTTTCTTTGGCTTCTTGTCTTTCTTTCACTTCTTCAAAGGCTTCTTTTTCTTCCAAGCATACTTTCTCTTGGAACCAAAAGTCAACTCAGCAGCAAGAACAGTGCCCCTTGAACCTTTCAAGGCCCCTTCAGTAGTTACCAAAATGTTCAACTATTCGGTCTTAGTGCATTCAATTTTATTCATATGGTAGTTTACTATAAACTGCCCAAATGAATCAGAAAGAGATTGTAGGATCAGATCTATTTGCAATTCCTTATGCATGGTCATACCGAGCTTCTCAAGCTCCTCTAGATCCTTGATCATAGTGAAATAGTGATCGTAGACCGACTGTCCCTCGCGCATCTTTACCTTGAAGAGCCTCTTGGATACTTCAAAACGAGTTGTGCGACTCTGCTCACCATACAACTCTTGCAGGTGTGCCAATATCTTCCAAGCGGTCTTCATATTCTTATGCTGGCATCGAAGTTCATTAGACATGGATGCCATGATGTAGCACTTGACCCTAATGTCATCGTCCTTCCATTTTTCATGCGTCTTATGCTGATCATCGGTCGGACGTGATGGTAACCTAGGAATATCATTCTCGAGCACATAGCCTAGTCTCTCGCTACTCAGAACAATTTTGAGGTTTCTAAGCCAGTCTTTGTAATTAGTTCGGGTCAGTCAGTTGGTCTCAAGAATACGGGTCAAAGAGTTAGGAGCTGACATTGTGATATGTAGAGAGTAAAGAGACTTTGTACTTGATCTTAATTTATTTTAGGATCTTTTAGAACAAACATACCTTCCACTATTTTCTCGAATCTCTCACACTTCCTTGGTAGGAAAACGGAAATCCTACGCGACTAGGGTTTCTAGTGGGTAATGCGATCCCACCGATTTACATGCCGCCTCACCTAATAATTATTGGTGACATATAAATAGATGAGCGTACAACTCTTGTACAATGCTTCTCAAGCAAATTGCAGTGCTACTTGGTCTCTAAGTCATGAAGACCTCACCTAACAATTATTGGCTCCATTTCTTAGTTAAGTCAGACCCACCATATAACCGCAGAAATAAAGTCATCATTGGATCCTCACCTAACAGTTATTAGTGCCCAACCCCAGCTTTCCTCTGCAACATCTTATGTCTAATAAAGCGGTCCAGTCCCCCGATGCAACTTGCTCACTGTGTCCAGCTGAGACAAATCAACACCGAAAAGACCTTAGCAGCTCTACTACAGTAGAAGACCTATAGACTTAATATTGCGTAATCATGTCTTAGTGTTTGCAACCTTGAGCTCTTTATAAGAGGTAATCGAGCAATTGGCCAAGTAAGCAGGTGGGAGGCTCCCCTTACTCGGAGAGTAAGGTCCTAATTAAGTAACCATCTTTCATGCTTTCCTAGACACCAATTAGATCAATTAATCTAATATGACTATCTCATATTGGTTCACTCTCGACTGATTGAGGATGTTTTGATTTAGATCTCTTTCGATTGACTATCCACATCTCATGCAAATATATTTCTACCCGCTATGCATAGACATAAGCATAAACATCTAGGCATAATATCAACAAATAAATGTAACTAGCGATGATCATGGGTCCAGGATAAGGTCATTTTACAAGCACATGCACGTCAATTAGTTAGATCGTCTTCAACTCTTGACTCGATCCCCTAGGCCCAATTGTGATCAACTCTTTGATCCATCTTCAATCAACTCTTAATCTCGATCCGCGCAAATCGTGCTTGTAGATGTATGCACCGATCAACCATTGATATGCAAACACATCATAGATTACATCCTAGATAACTTTAAAAATAAAATAAAATTAAATAATAATTACAACCCTTTTCATGAGACATGCAGGTCTCCAATACATCAATATAAGATGGATGCAGGCATCTGAAAATTTGATTTACATGCCATCACATAACATCACAGAACATCGCAGAATATTTCAGCATATGTGAAGGGTTCATCCATGATCATCACCATACGCATCTCATGCATAAATATTATTTTCATATCTATAATTTAACTGATTATGTCATCTCACAACTTGCTGATTATGCAAGATATGATTCTAAATATTTGTAATCATATTAACAAAGCATTAGAATCCTTAATCCAAGCATACAAAAAATCAGCATGCAGAAAAATCAGCAAGCTGAAATTCTGCATGCAGAAAATTTCAGCAAGCATAATCTTTTAAATTTCAGATCTAATATGCCTTTTATAATTAATCCTAATCTTAATCTACATAATCATGGCTCTGATACCATTGTTGGGATCTCTCGCACACCGCAGAAAAATTCTGAACGCAGCGGAAAGGCATGCGCGAGATCCTGTTCATCGCATGAACGTATTTTACAATCATCATTTGTAGATAGATTAGGATTAAATACTTTTAAACCATTTTTACATCATTAGAAAGATCATATCTTCACCTTGTGCGGGTAGATGACCACCGCAAACTGATGATCGTGGTGCTTGATGAAGGTTCGCTTGAAGCCGCACATGCGTCCGGCTTCTACGGATATCCACACGAGGCAAAGGACCGATCTATGTCTTTGAATCTCCCCGGGGTGCTAGCTCCCTTGCAGAGAAGACTTTTGATGGCTGAAATCTTTCCTTTTGAATCAACTCTTAATTACCTTGAGAGGAGAAAGAAGAAGGATGGATCAAAAGAAAAGCAAAGCCCCTTTGCAGCCTTTTTCTTCTCCTTGTATTGGAACCTAGAAAGAAGATGGAAGAAAGGGATGACACCTCCTCCCTTTTTTTTCTTTGATTGTGTTTGAAACCCAGAGGAGAAGAGAGGGGCTTCATGGCACAAAGAGAGGGAAAAATTCACCTCTCACGGCTGCCCCTTTATTCCTTTTAAGATAAGGGTTGGAGCTCCTAAAATTTAGGCGCGGGATTTGGATGGATCATGGAAAACCGCTTGGACTCTATTCCTAAGCAAGGGGATCCGAAAGAAAGGATTACGAACGTGGTTGAATGCTGGGTGGGATCCGTGGACAGGAGCAGAATGGCTTGGAGGAAATCTAGGAAGATGATGCTTGACTCGCGAACACTGGGAAGATTGCATGGCGGGAGGAGTCCATGGGTCTCGGCTCTGTTCCGAAGCAAGCAAAGGTTGTAGACGTTGGCATGATCTTAGAGGTTGCGTGCGAACGGGAGGAATCAGGAAGAAGATCTGGGAGGAGATCAAATCTGGGAGGACGAGGGTGATCACATGCAGGGTGCTCACGGGATGCTCGGACGCGGTTGAATGGGAAGAATTCGGAGGCGATCAAGGATGCTCTATTTTGAAGCAGGGGAAAAACGTGTGGATTTGAGCCATGAACTAGGATGCTGGGAGATTTGTTGCACATGGGGGATGATGAATGACATGAGGATTGACCTGGGAAGCTTGGATTGACTTGGATAGTGGACGCGGGAAAGGAATGGGATTGGTTGGGAAATGGCTTTCTTTTGAAGCTAACACTGGGGAGGTTTGGACAAGTGGAGGGAAGTAGTCTTGATGGGTGGACATGTAAAGAAATTCTTGAATGGCTGATTGCACATGAAGGTTGATCCATGATACGGGTTCAAATAGTACAACATGGGAGATTTTGGGATAGAATGTTAGAACATGAACGAAAGGTCGAACTCAATTGGATGTGAAAGAAGCAGGGGAGTTGGGATGAACGGCTGAATCGAAAATCTGAGAGGATTTGATTTGCGAGGTTTATACAATTTGGGTTCAGGGATAATCCCAAATGAGTTTGACGCAACCTGCATACATTAGACTCGACCAAGAAAATCAATCAAACTCGAATTATTTTTAATAATGCAATGATGAAGGGAAACACATTTTTCTATGTTTAAATCTAAAGTATGTGCATAAAAATAATAATAAGTGCTATGTAAAATAGATTAATTTATTCATTATTAATTTCATTATTAAAGTATGTGCACACCCCCAAACTTGCATTTTGCTAGTCCTCGAGCAAAATAAAATAGAAATAAGAAATTAACTCACTTTCGTAGGAATCGCGATTGCATTTACCGTATGCAATAAGGTTTTAAACCCCGATGTTACCCTAGTGGACGAGTTATAGTCACGTGAGGATTTCCAGTGAAGATACCCACAAACTTCAATCTTAAAATAAGTCTTTTTATTTATTTATTTATTTATTTATTTTTATTTTTTTAATTTTATTATTATTATTATTATTATTAATCTAATTTAAGATACATAAATGATAAGAATTTCAAAGCACACACGATTTTATTTACTAAGCCAGCCCAAATTCTAGGTTAGTATGCAATCTAAGTTGAAGTCATTAAGTTTCCGTTTAGAAAGTTGTAAGACTTATTTATACTGGAGTGCTCCGTGAAATCTGGACCGTACACAAGCTAAGGATTCGGATCTCCAAAATATTACTAAGACTAGTAGTTTCCAAGGATTGGTCAAAGGGATCTACTCACTGATTCAAAATCATCTTATCTGCAGAATTTCGAGAGTTGTGGATGTTTACTTTAGTACCTCACGGGCTTTATCTATAATATTCCAGTTTACTCAAATTTTTACAATGACGGCTTTCACACTATTATCTTTTTCAAGATCAATACAGAGTTTTTTTTTAAAAAAAAGATGTATAAATTGTGCACTTTTACTCTTGTGGTGATTTCTTCGTGTAACGAGTAATTACTCGACAACTCTCACACCAGTTGGCATAAGGTGTCGGGCATCAAAACTCCCCCACGGACTTATGCTCGGAGTCTTCATCACAAGCCCGCTTGACCTTTGACAATAGGTAGCCCTTTTCGATGTTCCTGACTAATTTTTTTTTTAGATTAGATAAGTATGATTCATCAGGGTCCAAGGTTGCTACCATACTATCAACATAATGTCGAGCTTAGACTTTAGAAGGGTTAGCCAGTGTGTAGTGAAATTTCAAAGTATTAATTAGCTTACAACTCACTAAGAGAGACTTAATAAAAAGAACTTAAATTTGTATTACTTTCGACTAGTCATTGGACTTTTTAGATTTTATATACCTTCTGTGTTTATCATTCTCAATTTTTTTTTTTAAATATCATAAAGATCAAGATGAAAATCCTCCAACCTAAACGTGAGAACGAATGCAAGAGATGCAAAAAATGTAAACAGAATGCTTAAAAATACCCCCAAACCTAAACCTAACATTGTCCTCAATGTTAAAAAAATCTAAGAAAATTGGATTGCCTCCCAACAAGCGCTAAGTTTATTGTCTTCAGCCAGACACAGTGCATCCTTAATTATTTTGGTAAACAAGGTTCATCAAATTAAGGGATTCAATCAATTTTCCGTTGGCAACACAATCCACATAAAGTTTTAACCTTTGGCCATTGACTTTGAAAACATGTCCACCATTGAGATGTTGGATCTCTACTGCACCATAAGGAGAAACCTTTTTCACTATGAATGGTCCATCCCACCTAGAGCGAAGTTTATCCAGAAAGAGTCGCAACTTGGAATTGAATAGCCAAATATTTTGACCAGATTCGAAGGACTTACGGTTAATGGTTTTATCATAAAAAGCCTTAGTCCCTGCTTTATAAATTTTAGCATTTTCATAGGCCTCATTGCGCAACTCTTCAAGTTCACTTAGTTGGAGTTTTCGGTTAGGACCAGCTGCTGCCATGTCTAAGTTAAACTTTTTGATAGCCTAGAAAGCTCTATGTTCAAGTTCTACCGGTAAGTGACAAGCTTTTCCAAAAACTAATCGGTAGGGAGACATGCCAATAAGAGTTATGTAGGCAATACGGTAGGCCCAGAGAGCATCATTTATCCTTTGAGACCAATTTTTTCTATCGAGACGTACCGTTTTCTCTAAGATGTGTTTTAACTCCATATTGGACACCTCGACTTGTCCACTCGTTTGCAGATGGTATGGGATAGTAACTTTGTAGGTGATGTTATATCTGTGAGCCAAAGCCTCGAAAGACTGGTTGCAAAAATGAGATCCCCCATCACTGATGATGGCTCGGGATGTGCCAAAATGACAAAAGATGTTTTCATGTAAAAATTTAACCACAATCTTGTGGTCATTAGTTTTAGTGGCGACAGCTTCTACCCATTTTGAGACATAATCAACCCCTACCAGAATGTATTCGAAACCAAAAGATGGTGGAAAAGGGCCCATAAAGTCAATACCCCAGACATCAAAGATTTCTACAATTAAAATAGGATTGAGAGGCATCATATCTCTATGGAAAATGGTACCCATCTGTTGGCACTGTTCACAAGTTTGGCAAAAGTTATGGATATCTTTGAAAAGTGTGGGCCAATAAAATCCACTCTGTAAAACTTTTGCTGTCATTTTTCTACCCCCAAAATATCCCCCACAAGCTTGTGAATGGCAGAATGAAAGAATACTTTGAAATTCGCATTCGGGGATACATCGATCGATTACTTGATCGGGACAATACTTGAATAGATTGGGATCATCCCAATAATAGAACTTCACTTGTGAAAAGAATCGATTCTTGTCTTGAGTTGACCAATCATCAGAAATTCGTCCTATGGCAAGGTAATTCACTATGTTTGCAAACCATGGTATTTTTATTCCTTGTACCTCAAATAATTGTTCATCTGGAAAAGAATCATGTAAGGGTGAGGTATTTTGAGAAGGCTCAAGAAGAATCCTAGATAAGTGGTCCGCTACGACATTTGCAGCACCTTTCTTGTAGTAAAAGAATCCATCGAATCAAACGGGATTTGGTGTCTTTCTTTGCAAGAAGGTATCGAAGGGCAGCATGATCAGTGAATATGGTAACCTTGGATCCTAAAAGGTAAGATCAAAACTTGTCTAGCGCGAATACTACAACTAGTAACTCTTTTTCAGTGGTGGTGTAGTTCAATTGTGCATCTGAGAGTGCTTTACTAGCGTAGTAGACACTACAACAATAAAGGGTTTTGGCGACTCTATATTGCCGACGCTACAAAAAAAGCGTCGGCAAATTTTTTTTTGCAATGGTAACTGCCGACGCTTGTAGAAAGCGTTGGTAAAAAACGTTCCGCCGACGCTTTTAAGCGTCGGCGTAGGAAAAAAATACGACGACGCTTATAAGCGTCATCGGACTTCACTCCTCCCCTCCACAAAACCCCGTCGGATGGAGGTGGGCTGCCTTCTTCTCTTTCGAACCCTCTCCTCTCCTCTCATTCGTCCTCCTCTCCGTCGCCATTCCTGGCCAGTCCCGTCCTTGCCTCTCCTTAGAGCCTCCTCTTCCCCTCCGCCTATTCCCTCTCCTCCCTCGGCTTATCCTCAGGTACGCAGCCGTACCCTCCTCTCTTCTCCTCTCTCATCTCTCTTCTTCTATAACTTGGTTTCTTTGGTGCGAAGGGGGCTTACAGAGGCCCGAAACCCCGGCGGGATTTGGTAGGCGACTGGGTCTCCAACAACGATGGGTTCGTCCGGAGCTTGCCCATCTTCGTGGGCGGCCTCTCCTTGCTCGCTGTCCTCCTTAACCGCGCCTTCTCCGGCATCGCCCCCGAGTTCTTGAACGACGACGGCGACGAGACGAGGGTTCTGAGCTCCACCGCCCCATCCTCCACTCCCTTCCTTCATCGCCGTCTTTTTTCTAGAATCGAATCGAAGCTGCACACGGTCTCTCTTGGCCTCTCTTTCCCCATCTGTTCTTGTTGTAAGTACTCCAGCTCTAATTTCCCTTCCCCTAGTCGCCACGCTTGATTTTTCTCTCGATCTGTTTGCAATGGAAAGAAAACTTGATGCTCGTTTCCTTCTAATCTCAGGGTTTCTCTCTCTCCTTCGGAGGGAAATTACATGTGCCGAATTGTGGTTTTCGTTCGTTCGGGAGTGATTTCTCTGGAGATGGTTCCGTCTATCATCCGGAAAGGTATATCTCAGCAGCCCCCTCCTCCTTACTTCCAGCCATTGCAGGAAGGGATGTGCTCTGTGCTCACAGGCCATGAGATGTATCAACCACCACTGGAAGAGGAACAAATGGGAGGTGGTGGGATTCCGGGATTGAAGAACTGGGTCACCAGGAGCTTCGGCGCTGGCAACAACGGGCTGGGTGAGGAAGGGGGTGTGGGATCTGGTGGTCCTCTTGGTGCAATGGGGTATGGGGACTTGCAGAGATCCATCGATACATTTGGCCAGAGAACATCTCAGTATAGAGGTGTCACAAGGTCAGTATGTAGGAGCTCTTAGTTTCTTCTACAGCTGATGGCTTGTTTTCTTATTGGATCTTGTCCTTTCTTCTTTCTTCTATATATTGTTTATTGCTCTAGTACAGTCCTACTTCCTTTGTTCATCTCTCTTCATATTTTTAATGCTCTGTTTATATATAAAAACTCTTGCGTAGCTGTTGTTTATTTCCTATATATGTTTGTAAGTTTTTTGTGCTTATGTGTGATGTGGGATGGCTCTAACCATTTTGTTTTCTTTTAGAAAATTTTTCTATGATCATATAAAGACTCTGGTTTTGTGCATCAGGCATAGGTGGACTGGTAGGTATGAAGCCCATCTGTGGGACAATAGTTGCAAGAAGGAAGGCCAAACAAGGAAAGGAAGACAAGGTTTTTTTTTCAAACAAACTATATCCACTACCATCTTATGATTTCAACTATCATATTCAGTCTATGGTACAAACTGACTATTTAATCATATTTGGTTTGCCATGTTCTTTCCTGGGAATGTCATGAATGAAATCTATGTTTCTTGTGCAGTTTACTTGGGTGAGCCCCCGCTCTCTTTATCTACCTCTTTTATCTATTTTAATCTTCTTCTTCTTCTTTAGGATATTCTTGTTGTCTCCAAGACATGAAAAATTTTACTCAGCTCTCTCTTCTCTGGATTCCAGTGGGGTATGACATGGAAGAGAAAGCTGCAAGAGCCTATGACTTGGCTGCCCTCAAATACTGGGGACCTTCCACACATATCAACTTCCCGGTATGATTGAATCAGTACAGGCTTTTAGTTACTGAAATTTAAACTTCTTTTTGCTGGAAACACGTCTGAAATCATTTTCATTCAGTTGGAAGATTATCAACAAGAACTCGAGGAAATGAAGAACATGAGTCGACAAGAATATGTTGCTCATTTGAGAAGGTAAATGTTCTTTCCTTATATTGTAGGCCACTTCCAATGCTTGGTGCTTGTAATATTTTATTTCATGTTCATCTCTGTTGCAGAAAAAGTAGTGGGTTCTCACGAGGAGCTTCTATGTACCGAGGCGTGACGAGGTTAGTCTTGCCGCTATTCATGATTAAACGACATCATTTTCTTATTTGTTCAAGAATTTTTTATACACTTGCTGCTTCTATTCATCTCCAGGCACCACCAGCATGGAAGATGGCAAGCTCGAATTGGGAGGGTTTCAGGAAACAAAGATCTTTATCTTGGAACCTTCAGTAAGTTTTTGAGGTTAGAAGTCCAACCGCTATGCTGCACCCAATCTAAGATGCTGAAATTTCAGAGGTCCTGTCGAAGAATGTGGTTACTGGCAATGACTCTGGTTTTGTGCATCAGGCATAGGTGGATTGGTAGATATGAAGCCCATCTATTCGGGAGTGATTTCTCTGAATTTTTTTTTTTTAAAAAATAATATTCCAACG
Organism: Phoenix dactylifera; assembly: GCF_009389715.1. Lineage (NCBI taxonomy): Eukaryota > Viridiplantae > Streptophyta > Magnoliopsida > Arecales > Arecaceae > Phoenix > Phoenix dactylifera. The sequence goes on along the minus strand of NW_024068943.1, from coordinate 31,163 downwards.
ACGCTTTAAAGCGTCGTTAAAATCACGAAATTTTTTTAAAAAAAAATAATATTCTAACGACGCTTTAAAGCGTCGTTAAAATCACATTTAACGACGCTTTAAAGCGTCGCTAATTTCATAGGCGACGCTTTACCGACGCTTAGGAAAGCGTCGGGATGGTTTTTACCGACGCTTAAAAGCGTCGCTAAAGGCCAAAAAAAGCGTCGCTAATGCCCAATTTTCTTGTAGTGAGATGACATGAGATACCTTATCTAGCCGTTGCCCTAAAACTGCCCCAATGGCATAGTCGGATGCGTCACACATTAGTTCAAATGGAAGGATCCAATTAGGAGGCCATATGATAGGTGCAGTGGTCAATTTCGAGTGAAAAATTTCAAATGCCTCCTCGCATGCTTCGTTAATGAGAAAGAGAGTGTCCTTGGCAAGAAGATTGTACAAGGGTTTGGAAATCTTACTGAAATTCTGAATGAAGCGACGGTAGAAACCAGCATGGCCAAGGAATGAACGGATTTGTTTCACAATTTTGGGTGGAGGGAGATTGGAAATAAGATTGACTTTGGCTTTATCTACTTCAATACCCCTCTTGGACACGACGTGTCCCAAGACTATGCCTTCTTGAACCATGAAATAGCTCTTTTTCCAACTTAACACTAGGTTGGTCTCCTTACATCTTTTCAGAACTAAAGTTAAATTATCCAGACAATCGTCAAAAGATAGGACAAAACTGAAAAATTATCAATGAACACTTCTAGAAAGTTTTTCACTATATCTGAAAAAATGGCCATCATACATCATTGAAAAGTTGCGGGTGCATTGCATAGTTCAAAAGGCATCCTCCTATATGCAAATGTTCCAAATGGACAGGTAAAGGTGGTTTTCTCTTGATCGTCCGGGTAGACAGATACTTGATTATATCCAAAATAACCATCTAAGAAGCAGTAGAAACCTTGACCAGCCAACTGTTCCAAAATTTGATCTATAAAAGATAGAGGGAAATGGTCCTTCCTAGTCATTGAGTTGAGTTTTCTGTAGTCAATGCACACACGCCAACCCATGGTTGTGCATGTTTGTATCAATTCTTCTTCCGTATTTTCAACCACAGTGATACCTGATTTTTTTGGTACCACTTGTGTCGGACTTACTCACTTACTATCAGAAATTGGGTAAATGATTCCGGCATCTAGTAACTCACCACTTCTTTCTTGACTACCTCCTTCATGTTAGGATTGAGTCTTCTTTGCATTTCTTGGGTGGGCTTTGCATCATCTTCGAGGTAAATTCGATGCATGCAAATGGAGGGGTCAACCCCTTTCAAATCGGCTACAGACCATCCTATGGCATGTTTATTCTCTTCTAGCACCCTTAAAAGTTTACCTTCCTGTTCAGTAGATAAGTTGGCCGCGATGATTACAGGAAGGGTATCTTCTAATCCTAGAAAATCATACTTAAGAGTTGTCGGAAGTGGCTTTAACTCAAGTTTAGGTGGAGAATCAATGGAAGGACAAAGTGGTGCGCTAGCAATGGGGGGAAGAGGTTCAGGTCGGATCTTCCAAGGAAGGGAGCTCATGGGAGATTGATTGGCAGTTGTTTTTGCCCTAGATAAATTTCGTCCCTACCTGATAGGATCTAAGGTTCTTGTTTATTCCGATCATGCCGCCCTTAAGTACCTTCTCACAAAGAAGGATGCTAAGGCAAGGCTCATTCGTTGGATCCTATTGCTCCAGGAATTTGATCTCGAAATTCGAGATAAAAAGGGATCTGAAAATGTAGTAGCTGACCACTTGTCCAGACTGATTGTTGAGTCATCTGCAGAATCATTACCTATATCCGAAACTTTTTCGGATGAACAACTAATGATGATTTTCCATACCAATGTTCCATGGTATGCTGACATAGTCAACTACCTCGTTACTGAACAAATGCCTAGCTCTTGGACCAAACAGGAGCAATTTCGCTTCCTAGCTCGTGTGAAGTGGTATTTTTGGGATGAACCATACCTATTTAAATATTGCCTTGATCAGATCATCTGACGGTGTATCCCTGAATACGAACAAAGGAAAGTCCTTTCCTTCTGTCATGACCACGCTTGTGGTGGTCATTTCAGTGGTAAAAAGACGGCTGCAAAGGTTTTGCAGTGCGGATTCTATTGGCCTACACTATTTCATGACTCACATGAGTATTGTAAAGCATGTGACCGATGTCAAAGACTAGAAAAAATTTCAAGAAAAAATGAGATGCCCCTGAACCCGATCTTAATTGTAGAAATCTTTGATGTTTGAGGTATTGATTTTATGGATCCTTTTCCCATGTCATTTGGGCACCAGTACATACTCCTAGCTGTTGACTATGTGTCCAAGTGGATTGAGGCTGTCGCATGTAAGACCAATGATCACAAAGTAGTAATCAAGTTTCTTAAAGAGTCTGTCTTCGCTCGCTTTGGCACCCCTCGTGCTATCATTAGTGATGGGGGGAAACATTTTTGCAATAGAATTTTTAAAGCCCTTGCTAGGAAGTACAACATCACCCACAAGGTCGGTACACCATATCATCCACAAATAAGTGGACAAATTGAGATTTCCAACAGAGAAATTATGACCATCCTTGAAAAAACTGTCAATCCATCTCGAAAGGATTGGTCCCTTAGGTTAACAGATGCATTGTGGGCATATCGAACGGCATACAAAACACCAATTGGAATGTCCCCATTGTTGGGGTATGCGGAGACCATTGGTGATGAAGAGAATTGAAGGAGAATCAATTCTGCATAATTCTGTCTGGCGGACTGTCGGAGTCGACTCGAGCTACAGTCGAGTCGACTCGGGAACAGTCGAGTCGACTCGGAAACAGTCGAGTCGACCCGGGAGGAGAAAGGCCAGAAGACCGAGAAAAACACGTTTCTGTCTGGACTGTCAGAGTCGACTCGAGCTACAGTCGAGTCGACTCGAAGCATCGTCGAGTCGACTCGAGCTACAGTCGAGTCGACTCTAGATCGTGCCAGTTTTGTCCAGACATGCCAGAGTCGACTCGAACCACAGCCGAGTCGACTCGGGCTCGCGGAAAATCATACGGACGATTTTCTTTTGGTGTTTTTTGATAGCATTTCGACGGCTATGATCATCTGAAGGTCTTGAGACTATATATAGGACTCATGAGAGCCCTAGGAGTAGAGATATTCAAGGATATTTCGAGAGAGACTCTTGTTTTGTGCGGCTAGGGTTCTAGAGAAGAAGAGGATTGGGATCCTACTTCTTGTGCAAAGGGAATTCTGTGTGAATCTCTTGTAGAGCGATCGTGTGTGATCGTTCGGGTGTGTGCTATCTCTGTAATCTGTTCATCCTAATTGAGATTTAGAGCGGTGGAGGACGTAGGCTACTTGTAGCCGAACCTCGTTACATCTTTGTGTTTGCTTTGCTATTTTCTTTCTATTTCTTCTTCCTTTGGTTTGATAATCCGCTGCGGTGCTCAAGTGTTTTACCCTATTGATACCACGGGGTAATCTTTTGCCCTTCGTAGCGGAAGCGAAGCGGTGATCCTTGAGTCCGGTGTCAAGGGAGCGAGAGAGTGCTTATCCGTTTGCTTCTCTCTTTGCTTGTCCGACGTTGGTGGTTGTACCGGTGTGAGTGGGTTCCGGTGCAGGGCGGCCAACAACTGGTATCAGAGCTATTGGTATTCTGCAATGGCGGATGAAGGAAAGTTGCGAATTGAGAAGTTCAATGGCACGAACTTCGGGTTTTGGAAGATGCAAATAGAGGATTACCTTTACCAGAAGGATCTCTATTTACCTCTTGGAGGTAGAGCGAAGAAACCAGAGAAGATGTCCGATGAAGACTGGGAGGTCCTCGATCGGAAGACGCTCGGCACCATAAGATTGTCACTTGCATCCCAAGTGGCATTCAACATCAAAAACGAGAAGACGACGATGGAGTTGATGGCAACATTGTCGCGGATGTACGAGAAACCCTCAGCATCAAACAAGGTATTTCTCATGAAGAGGTTGTTTAATCTTCGTATGAAAAATGGCGGCAGCGTAGCAGAATATCTCAACGAGTTCAATGGACTCACGGCCCAGTTGGAGTCAGTGGAGATTAGTTTTGACGATGAGATTCGGGCATTGCTAATTCTCTTCGGATCGCCTGATAGCTGGGAGGGCCTGGTGATGGCTGTGAGCAACTCTTCGGCGACGGGGAAGTTGATCTTTGATGACGTTGTGGGAGTGCTTCTGAGTGAAGAAGCAAGAAGGAAATTGTTGCCCAGTAGATACAAGCCAAGAGGGGGGGTGAATTGGGTCTTTCAAAATTTTTATGCTACTTCTAAAACTTTTTGATTAACTATGCTAAGTTGTATAGATGCACAGTGAAAGTTAAACTTAGCAAGGGTTTGATGTATAGACTTCGACTTGATTAAATATGCTTGCAACTAAAGGATGTGCGGATAAGAATTAAGCAAGCAATTTATCTAAGTAAGTAAGTGTGTTAGTTAAACAATAACTAGAGGCATTACAAACACACAGGACATATAGTGGTTCAGTGCACCCCAGCACCTACATCCACTCCCCAAGACCTCTTGGGAATTTCACTATAATCCTACCGATTACAGCCGGTTGTTTTACAAGCTCACAACCCAACTTGTTGTTTTTACGAGCGCACAACGAACTCGGTCGGTTTTCCCAGGCTCACCGACTAGAACCAACCCCGATTGTTTTCCCGGGCTCACAATCAAACCCTTACACGTTGGTTTTACCCTCGGCTCACCAACAAACCTAAACCCCGTTGGTTTTCCCTTTGGCTCACCAACAAACCTTAATCCCGTTGGTTTTCCCTTTGGCTCACCAACAAACCTTACACCGTTGGTTTTCCCTTTGGCTCACCAACAAACCTTTAACCCCTTGATTCAATCCCTTGATTGAATCAAGTTACAAGATATTAAAACAAAGAATAAAGACAAATCAAAGCTTCTTAAACAAGCAGATATGACAATATAAACAAATAGAGTAAAGAGAAGCCCTCAAACGAGTTTTGAAGATGGAGGAGCTCGGCTTCTTCTTTACTTGACCCTCTTCTGATTTGGCACGAGGTAGAGGATCACTGAGGCAGCACACGGATGGAGAGGAAGCTTTGGGATTCTCTTGGATGCTCTTCTTCTCTCTATTTCACTTTGAATGGCCCTTTTGTGCTTATGGGAGATTTCCCTTGTAATCTCTTTGGAATCTCTTTCCTAAATGATCTCTCCCACTTCCATGATTTCTCCCCTAGCTCTCTTCTTGTTTTTATAGCTTTAGATGGCGTGGAAACAAGAATATAGCCATTAGAGACAAAAATAGAGCCGTTGGACACAGTCTGCACTTCCTGACAATATTACCGTTGGGATCGGAGTCGACTCGCGCGATCAGGAGTCGACTCGCCTGTTGCAGGAGTCGGCTCGTGCTTTACTGGAGACGACTCGGCCACTGTTCCAAATTTGAATTAAAGTGCATGCCTTGACTGGGAGTCGACTCGGCTTAACCTGGAGTCGACTCGCCAACTTCTGGAACTGACCTGGCAATTTCGGAGTCGGCTCATCCACTGAAGTCCGTGGATCCAATTTTGAATTTTGTCCTCTCGAGTCGACTCGACTGTCCTGGGAGTCGACTCGAATCTCAGAGCCCGAACTCCCGATCCTCTGTCTTTTGGCTCGTCCAGTCTTGGAGTCGACTCGAACTTTCTTGGAGTCGACTCGGCTCTCAGTTTGCGAAACACAGCCTTCTGCCATCTTGGTGTAGCGCTGCCCTGGAGTCGACTCGAGCTGTCAGTTTGCGAAACACAGCCTTCTGCCATCTTGGTGTAGCGCTGCCCTGGAGTCGACTCGAGCTGTCTGGGAGTCGACTCGAATCTCAGAGGCTACTTGGTTTTCTGTCTGTTGATGGTCGCGGAGTCTCGGAGTCGACTCGTGCAATGCGGGAGTCGACTCGAATCTCAGAGTCCAAAAAATGCTCTCTGACTTTTTCCTTGTGTTCCGCTGAGAGTCGACTCTTGCTTTCTTTGGAGTCGACCTACCAACCATCGGAGTCGACTCGCGTTCCACTGGAGTCGACTCGAATCTCAGACCCGAAAACTGCTCTCTGACTTTTCTGCCTGTGACTCCTAGGAGTCGACTCATACTTCCCCGGAGTCGACTCATACTTCTCCGGAGTCGACTCGAATTCCACTGGAGTCGACTCGAAGACTGTTTTTTTGAATTTTTCTTTTGATTTTACTCCTCCAATTTGAATCCTTTGAACTTTAAGCTTGGGTCAATAAATTGTAGCTTTCTTCCAACTTGAGAGTTTTGGAGGCCTTCTTGTGTTCTCCCAAATTGCTATGTTCCTTACAAAATAAATATCTTTTTCCTTGCAACATAAACATTAGTATCTATACTTCAAGGTTTTGTGATCATCAAAATCAATCTATGAATCAATCTTTGGGTCATCAATCTCCCCCTTTTTGATGATGACAAAACTTGGAGTATATGCAATATAAAAGATATTGTTTTCTAGAAGTAATACATAGCTAAGTTGCATGAAGTAGAAGACATGTATATTTAAAAACATACTTCATGATAATGCTTTTAGATTTAATCAGCTTAACACAATCAACATATTTAAATTTTAAGCTGATTTGTATTCAATTCAAAGTAATAAAGTATTCTGAGGTATATAGCATATACTTAGATATTTCTCCCCCTTTTTGACAACATCAAAAAGATAGTGAAACATTAAGCACAAAGATCAGAGCAGAACACATCGAGTGTGAATTCAAGAGGTTTTCTAATTTGATACCACAGATAGTTTTCTAATCAAGTGTAGGTGGAATCTTCCTTAGGTTAATTCAAGAAGTACTACAAATGATATTCAAGGAAAAACATGAGTGGAAATCTAACCTCTCTTCACTGAGTATGAAAGCTTGTTCATTTAAGACCTTTTGCCCAATCTATTAAGTATTTTATCAACCATGAGAGCAATTTAATTAATTTTCTTAATGACTTCAAAGTTCTTTTATGATAATAGGAGCATTGGGGCACAAATATCAAAATATACATTCATGCAATTTTTGATACATCTTAGAGCTCTTTTAAAGACTTTCTTTTATTTCTTTAGAAAATAAGCACAATTTGATACATAAAATAATGAGTTTGCACAAAATTGAAGTTCCAAAACGCAAGTCAATTAGAGCTCATTAGTGAAGTTCCAAAAATAGATTTTCTAAGAGATACTCAAGAAAATTTAACACATTATTCTCTCCCTTTTTCATTAAATTAGAGGCTCTTAAGATTTGCAATTTGGTTCAAGAGTGATGCATGAGATATACTAACCAAATAACACGCCTCAAGGTGTATCATACAGATTTTCAGATTTAAATTTCAGATGATACATATTGGAGAGTATTAGAATCACTTTTCATTTAGTGTTCTTTCTCTCTTCTTTAGTTATAGATTTATGCGATTAAGTTCCATAAGACCTCTCCTTCTGAAATTTTCTTTCTCCCCCTCAATTGATCATTCCATTTAAGAGTTTAGAATCCTAAGATAATGTTCAATAAGATTGTCAATCTCAAAAATATATTTCAGCTTATTTTCATAAGACTCAAGGTTTGAGATAAGACAACCTTTATAGAACTCATCTCAAGAAAATTAAAGCATGTCTTGCAATATAAGGAGGTTCATCAAAATCAATCCATAAAATTCAAAGTATGCATCAAAATAAAGTGTCTTTGGGATAGGATACTGAATATCGAAAGCTCCCCCTCAAAAGATGCATTCTTCTTTAATCATTTTAAATTGTTGAATTTCAGATTTTAGTGATAAACGTGAATAACACTGAAATTCTGTAATATCGAGAATGTAGAGTAATCTAGTATTATTCCAAAATTTGTAGTAATTACTCTTTCTAATCCTTTACGAACAAGTTATGCTTTCTCTTAATCTTAGAGAAAATGTATAGAAATATTAATCAGAAAATGATTCATTTGAAGCTCAATTTCTTTCAAAAGCATTTACATTTTCTTTCTTTTAGAGTCATTTGAGTGAACTGAAATATTTCTAGTTTTAAGATCATTCACTCTATTGATGGAAGTCTTTAATAATGTAGGAGAGAAAAACATATAGATGATCATTGAAGTATATCTATTTATAGAACTCAATTTCTTAATTATAGTTTTTCTGCAATGGATACATGAAGCACAATAAATCTTTTTAATATCAAAATAAGATCATATATTTAGAAATTTTTGTTTGCAATCAAGATCTTCGAAAGACACATCATTTGGACCAATATTAGTACACTTTGAAGATAAGAAATGATATGTTTCGGATGCGTATCGGAGCAATCAACCAAAGGCATCAGAATTAATTCTGTTTTTCTTACATTAAGATTTTATTTAGAAATCATATTGAGTCTAAGCTTGTATACAAAATCAGATTCTGAATTACATAGAATTTTCAATTGAGGCTTTCAAAATCATAATTTGAGATATGTATCTTCCACATTATAGCTCATCTTAAATCATTAAGATTGAAAACGCATATTTCAATAACATTAGAGCACTTTCAGAATCTTTGTATTTAATTTTGAGTTTTGATACAAAATGGAGGATATTTTAACAAGTATTAGGATATTATGTATCAAAGTTAGGCAAGTAGAAAGATAGATCAAGATTAATTCATTCTGCCTAAATAGAGATATCTTTCTCTTCTCCTTTTTACAAATTTATTTAACTTTCAGATTTTAAAGATGATTGTGAACGACAAATCTGAAATTTCTTTTCAATAATACCCAAAAATTTATGCAGTATTTCAAACATTCAATTAAATTATCTAAGCATGGAGCATTACAAAATATTGAGAACCCATAATTCAAAACATCATACCATATGCACACTATATTAAGTGTTAAGTCATACATTAAAATAATAAGAACAAGAATGTCAAGGATCAAAATCAATTCTTTTCAAATAAACTCCTCCTATTTAAATATTATCTTGCATTGATTTCATCCTTAAATTATGTTTTCAAGTGATAAAAAAGACTTGATTCTTCTTATATACTTTCATTTACTTTGTCTTTCATTTTTACTTTCTTATGCTCTATACTCTATTTGCTCCCTATCCGGTGGAGTTGGGAAGGGGCACGAGGTACTACCACTAGCCTCCCTCTTGTACCGTCCCTAATATGCCCTACACCGAATAGTTGGGTCAAATAGTGCCGGGTACTACCACTAGCCTCCCCATTGGCACCATCCCTATGATGAGCAATATAGAAAGGTTAAAATGTTTACTTCAAACTCTCCCTATTTGAGTGTAATTAATTATAGATTTTATCCCTTCCAAATCTGCCGAATATATTATGCTTGTTTTGCTTTTCCTTAAGATTGAAGTACTTGCCTTTGCTCAGATTTTTCATCTCTTGAACAATGTCCATTTTCTTTTCTTTATCTCTCTCTCTTTTTGTTATTCTCAAGTAATCTACATGAAAGAGCAGAATAAAGAAATAATGAAATGTATCGTATAGAGGTATATCATGCAAACACTATTTTCATTATGCCCAAGAATTCGTAGCTTCTCACAAGTCATTCTAAATCAGAGTTTTAATCATATACTTGTGTATTTCATGGTTATGATACAGCCATAGAAATATTTTAGATTGAGCAAACCATGAAACAATTTCCAAAAGTATAAGTCAGTCAATACACATATAGACATGATATCAAAAATTAATAATTAAAGACTTTAATCATGCCATAATAGGATTTAAGTTATTGACTTTGCTCAATTAATTTGTGAGAAAGGTATCTAAAATTACCAATTCATTATATGTTCTTCAAGCCAAACTAGATTTCTTATGTGTGAACTTTTGGCTGAAGAAGATCCTCTCTCTTGTTTGCATGTGAATGTTTAGTGTATCTTACATGAAGATATCCTTCAAGTTGAAATTTCTCATTTTTCTTTCTTGAAGAAAGGTTATTAGTTTCTTTAAGATATAAAGCATTCATCCAACATATATATTTTTTAACTAGATGACTCAATATAAGATATGACAATAGTTGCATGTTGAGTCACTTTACTCAAGAGATTCCCTAAATATAAGCAAGCACATATCACTTGAACTAAAGAGATAGTTTCATTAAATCAGATGGTTCAAGGACAAGCATGTGAGGCAATAGGTAGATTTATCGAGGTCAAATCAATTTCTTATTTTCAAAATCAATTTAGTTTAGATTTTATTCAATAAGGCACGCTAGCTAAGTTTAATCAACTTATCTTAAACAGTTGTTTCTATCACAATTCAGATTATGATTTATTTGTTTATCAATAAAATATGATTCATTAAAGTTAGATTGATGTCTTGCACAAGGTCACATAATGAGCATACAACCTGGTCTACTAGCTGTATGATAAAATAATTATTCTATCATGCTTCAATACAGCTTTAAACACTAGATCTATTTTGCTCATTCTTTTCAAATTCTACAAGATGGGGTCATAGACATACCTTCTTCATGCCAATCTTCTATGAGAGTTTTCTTGTGGACTAACATTGGTCAATGAAGATCCCCTTTCCTGTTTGTCTTAATTTGGAGTTTGAGAGAAGATGTTAATTCATTCATCATACATATTTCAAACTCACCTTGCAATATAACTCTTCATTAGTAGAACCAGAAATGATGTCATTAATGTATACTTTGAGCAAGTGAGGTGTCACACATTTTTTGATGCAAAGAATTATCACTATTACCTTCTATCAAAAAGGTTATTTAAGCTTTTATATCATGCTCTTGATGCTTGTATCAAACCATATATTGCTTTATCATATTTGTAATGAGTGTTTTCAAATATGGTGGTTATTTAACATAGATCTACCTTTTAATGAAATAACCACATAGGAGTGCATTCTACACATTCATTTGATAGAGAATAAAGCTCATTAAGCAAACAAATGATAATGGTGATTTTTACTTTTAATTATGCAAGAAACTTAGCAAGATCTATTTCATTTTTTCTTGATTTAGTCTTTTAACAGTCATCACTTTTTCTTCATTAAGAGCATATCTGAAAAATCCAAGTTGGTTCTAATTATTAACAAGTTTTTCAGATTGTTATATGTAAAAGATTAACCATATACATACATAATTTAATTTTAGTATCTTGATAATAAATCATTAGTCTCATAAAGAATAAAATACCTTGATATTTTTGCAACTAAAAACTTTTCATTGAATACTCTATATGCATTGCTTGATGAATGATATCCAAGGATAGATATATCTCTATCAGATTTGGCATTATTTTCATAAGAGCATATCAAGCATAACATGTACGACTGAAAAATATGAAAGATATGCAATGGTTCATTTTTCATTTTTTCAGAAGATCAAAATTTTCATCAGAAATAGATCTAATAGAAATCATATGTATGACAAGCAGTGATGATAGTCTTTTAAAAATTATTTAAGTAGATGACTATCATACATAATTGTCTTTTTCATTTCTTCAAGAATTCTATTAACCCCTTTTTACTTATGATGTCCATGGAGCTGAAATAATTGAATTTAATACTATTTTCTGTATAACTTTAATCTGGATTTTGGTTTTCAACACTGTGCCATGATCTTCACAGTTTGGAAACCTTTTTCATTTGAAACGCTTCTACAAGATTTAGTAAATACAGAAAAATACTTCAGTTTTATTCTCCAAGAACAAGTCCAATGTAAGCTTTTGAAGACTTAGAGATGGAAACAACATCTTTAGATTTAGAAATGATTTTTGTTTGTTTCCTTAGTTAGCATGCATAGCAAAACTTTGACCTTTAAGTAGATAATCTAAGCAAGCCTATGGCAAGGTCTTTTGAGATTAAGTACATACTAGCATGAGTTGATTCTATGTGCCAAGGATGGTTTCTTTAATCTTGGTATTCATAGTGCATATATTCAAAAGCATACCAAGTACACATTATCATATTGATGATCAATAAAAATAATGCCATGGATAAAAATTCTTAATCAAGCATATAGAGGGTTCATAGAGTTATTTTTAATGAATTAATTAATCATTTAGCAACTTATCCAATAGTGAGTGGAGCATACAAAAAAAATGAAGTGATTTGAATATATTTTCTTTTCATACCCAAAAAGACAAATATCACTTATATCACAAAAATGATTAATACTTTCAAGTTATGTTTTAATCAACTAATAAAGTAATTTCAATACGAGAAGATGTAAGAATTACTTATTTCATCCTTTCTTTCATTTAAATCATTCTTTTTAATTACATTTTAAATTCAATTCTTTAACACATGTCCAGAGCACCCATTGTTTAGATAACATCTTTCATTAGAACCTTGGATAGCTAGACATGCTTGCTGAAAGAATAATCATATTTTCAACTTAGGAACCCAAGCTCTTTTGGGTCCTTGTAGGTTAGCTATAATTGTTCCTTTTGGAACCCATATTCTCTTAATAGCTATTTTGTCCATGAATTTACAGATTTTAGGATTACAAGGGATGTATTTCTGTATCCTCTTGTTGAATTTAACAAACTTAGATCGAACATGAGTAGTAGGAAAACTTTTAATTTTCTGTTTCTCCCTTTTTGGTTCATCAAATTTGTAATGTATAGATTTAGGAACAACAGAAGAGATTTTACTTAGCTTTTGTTTATAAGAATCTGTTTTAGAGTAATTAAAAACTGTTTTAACAAACATATTCTTAAAAGGTTTTTGGGTGTACCAAGGTTGATATCCTAATGTAACTTTATCAAATTCAGCTCCTTGATTATTTATCATTAGGTTCAATTTTTCAGAGCTGAGGGTAAATCTTTCAACAACAGGTTTTAATCTGTCAACTTCTTTAGTTAATCTTCTGTTATCTTCTGAAAGTAACTCATTGTTTTTCTTAAGTTTATCATGACTTTCAGTGAGAAGTTGATCTCTTTGATTTAGTTCTTGATTTTCTTTAATTAAGATTTCAGTTTTACTGGTTAGTTTCAGTTTTTCATCTATTAGAATTTGATTTTCAATCTTCAAGTTTTTGTTCTTACAAATAAGTTTCTTATATTCTAAATACAAATCAGAAAAGGCATCATGGAGTTCATCAAATGTAAAATTGCTTTCAGTTTCAGCATGTACCTCTTGTGCCACCAAGCATGGATTTTCAATATGATACTGCTCTCCTTCTACACATGATGTTTCAGATTTGTTAGTGCATTCATATTTGTCTTCAAGCATATTCCATATTTCTTTAGCAGTCATGCAAGAAGATATGCAATTAAACTCATTCCTATCTAATGCACAATATAAAAGGTTCATGGCATCAGCATTCAATTGTGCTAAATCCTTTTCATTAAAAGTTTGAGAGAGTGTGTGAAGATCATTTATTATGATTTTCCATAAATAATAGTTTTGTGATTGAATAAAGATGCGCATGCGTATTTTCCAATGTATATAGTTTATGCCATTAAATAGTGGTGGTGTATCAATTGATTGTCCTTCTCCTAGAAAACTATCTATTTGAGTTGTCATGATCTTTGGCTCTAGTCGGTTAAGACTACAAATAATATTTGAGCACCTGCTCTGATACCACTTGTTGCCCAGTAGATACAAGCCAAGAGGGGGGGTGAATTGGGTCTTTCAAAATTTTTATGCTACTTCTAAAACTTTTTGATTAACTATGCTAAGTTGTATAGATGCACAGTGAAAGTTAAACTTAGCAAGGGTTTGATGTATAGACTTCGACTTGATTAAATATGCTTGCAACTAAAGGATGTGCGGATAAGAATTAAGCAAGCAATTTATCTAAGTAAGTAAGTGTGTTAGTTAAACAATAACTAGAGGCATTACAAACACACAGGACATATAGTGGTTCGGTGCACCCCAGCACCTACATCCACTCCCCAAGACCTCTTGGGAATTTCACTATAATCCTACCGATTACAGCCGGTTGTTTTACAAGCTCACAACCCAACTTGTTGTTTTTACGAGCGCACAACGAACTCGGTCGGTTTTCCCAGGCTCACCGACTAGAACCAACCCCGATTGTTTTCCCGGGCTCACAATCAAACCCTTACACGTTGGTTTTACCCTCGGCTCACCAACAAACCTAAACTCCGTTGGTTTTCCCTTTGGCTCACCAACAAACCTTAATCCCGTTGGTTTTCCCTTTGGCTCACCAACAAACCTTACACCGTTGGTTTTCCCTTTGGCTCACCAACAAACCTTTAACCCCTTGATTCAATCCCTTGATTGAATCAAGTTACAAGATATTAAAACAAAGAATAAAGACAAATCAAAGCTTCTTAAACAAGCAGATATGACAATATAAACAAATAGAGTAAAGAGAAGCCCTCAAACGAGTTTTGAAGATGGAGGAGCTCGGCTTCTTCTTTACTTGACCCTCTTCTGATTTGGCACGAGGTAGAGGATCACTGAGGCAGCACACGGATGGAGAGGAAGCTTTGGGATTCTCTTGGATGCTCTTCTTCTCTCTATTTCACTTTGAATGGCCCTTTTGTGCTTATGGGAGATTTCCCTTGTAATCTCTTTGGAATCTCTTTCCTAAATGATCTCTCCCACTTCCATGATTTCTCCCCTAGCTCTCTTCTTGTTTTTATAGCTTTAGATTGCGTGGAAACAAGAATATAGCCGTTAGAGACAAAAATAGAGCCGTTGGACACAGTCTGCACTTTCTGACAATATTACCGTTGGGATCGGAGTCGACTCGCGCGATCAGGAGTCGACTCGCCTGTTGCAGGAGTCGGCTCGTGCTTTACTGGAGACGACTCGGCCACTGTTCCAAATTTGAATTAAAGTGCATGCCTTGACTGGGAGTCGACTCGGCTTAACCTGGAGTCGACTCGCCAACTTCTGGAACTGACCTGTCAATTTCGGAGTCGGCTCATCCACTGAAGTCCGTGGATCCAATTTTGAATTTTGTCCTCTCGAGTCGACTCGACTGTCCTGGGAGTCGACTCGAATCTCAGAGCCCGAACTCCCGATCCTCTGTCTTTTGGCTCGTCCAGTCTTGGAGTCGACTCGAACTTTCTTGGAGTCGACTCGGCTCTCAGTTTGCGAAACACAGCCTTCTGCCATCTTGGTGTAGCGCTGCCCTGGAGTCAACTCGAGCTGTCAGTTTGCGAAACACAGCCTTCTGCCATCTTGGTGTAGCGCTGCCCTGGAGTCGACTCGAGCTGTCTGGGAGTCGACTCGAATCTCAGAGGCTACTTGGTTTTCTGTCTGTTGATGGTCGCGGAGTCTCGGAGTCAACTCGTGCAATGCGGGAGTCGACTCGAATCTCAGAGTCCAAAAAATGCTCTCTGACTTTTTCCTTGTGTTCCGCTGAGAGTCGACTCTTGCTTTCTTTGGAGTCGACCTACCAACCATCGGAGTCGACTCGCGTTCCACTGGAGTCGACTCGAATCTCAGACCCGAAAACTGCTCTCTGACTTTTCTGCCTGTGACTCCTAGGAGTCGACTCATACTTCCCCGGAGTCGACTCATACTTCTCCGGAGTCGACTCGAATTCCACTGGAGTCGACTCGAAGACTGTTTTTTTTGAATTTTTCTTTTGATTTTACTCCTCCAATTTGAATCCTTTGAACTTTAAGCTTGGGCCAATAAATTGTAGCTTTTTTCCAACTTGAGAGCTTTGGAGGCCTTCTTGTGTTCTCCCAACTTGCTATGTTCCTTGCAAAATAAATATCTTTTTCCTTGCAACATAAACATTAGTATCTATACTTCAAGGTTTTGTGATCATCAAAATCAATCTATGAATCAATCTTTGGGTCATCAGAAATCTTCTGGAGCTACGGAGTCGTCTGGAAGTGCACTAAACACCTCTGACCGGGGAAGACAAAAGAAGGACGGTCGATTTCGAAGCGACTCGAAGTCGAGATCCAGCAGGTCTCGAGCACCTCAGAACAAGGGAGCGAAGTGCTGGAACTGCGGGAAGATGGGGCACTTTAGGAGGGACTGCAAATCTCCTAAAGGGAAGCAAGGCGACCACACCGAAGGAGTCAGCAAGGATCTGGCAAATCTTGCTGAAGACGGTGATATGGATGCCCTCGTTCTATCTTTATCTACCGGTGACGAGTCTTGGGTGATAGACTCGGGCGCGTCTTTCCATGCTACATCCCAACGGAAGCTTCTTGGAGGATATGAGAAGGGAGACTTCGGCAAAGTCTACCTAGGGGATGGAGAGCCTTGCACCATACAAGGAAGGGGAAGCGCGGAAGTGAAGTTGATTTCTGGATCTTCACTTGAGCTTGAGGATGTACGGCACGTGCCTCAACTGCAGAGGAATCTGATTTCTGTTGGACAGTTGGCGAGCCAGGGGTACAAGACTACTTTCACAGCTGATCAGTGGAAGGTATCCAGAGGTTCGTTGACGGTGGCCAGTGGCAAGAAGATTGGGACACTTTATGTCACCAATGGCACGAAAAACTCTATTGGAGTTGCTGCAGCAGATGTGGACGCCAAGTTATGGCATTGCAGACTTGGGCACATGAGTTATTAGGGACTGGAGGTGATGCACCAGTTGGAAAAGCTGCAGGGTCTCAGGAGTGTTGAGATGGACTTCTGTGAGGATTGTATTCTCGGAAAGCAGAAGCGTGTTTCATTCAACAAAGAAGGTAAACCTCGGAAGCAAGAAAAGCTAGATCTCGTGCACACGGACGTGTGGGGGCCTGCACCGGTTTCTTCCATTGGTGGATCTCAGTACTATGTTACTTTTATTGATGATGCTACCAGGAAGCTTTGGGTGTTCTTCTTGAAGCACAAGTCAGAGGTATTTGGGGTCTTCAGGAGATGGCAGGCAATGGTAGAACTCGAGACAGGAAGAAGGTTAAAATACCTGAGATCAGACAACGGTGGTGAGTATTGTAGCAGGGAGTTTGAGGACTACTGTGCAGAGGCTGGGATCGTCAGGCAGAGGACAGTTCCAGGGACACCACAACAAAATAGAGTTGCTGAAAGGATGAACCGAACAATTAATGAGCGTGCTAGGAGTATGAGGATACATGCTGGATTGCCACAGCAGTTTTGGGCCGAAGCAGTTAACACTGCTGCCTACTTGATCAACAGAGGGCCATCAAAGAAACTTGAATTTGGGATTCCTGAGGAAGCATGGACAGCAAAGAAGATTGATTTGGCGCACTTACGAGTATTCGGTTGTACAAGTTATGTCCATGTTGATTCAAGTCAAAGAAGCAAACTAGACGCCAAATCAAAGAAGTGCATTTTCGTTGGATACGAAGGTCAACAGTTTGGGTATCGGTTTTGGGATCCCGAACACAGGAAGATCATTCGTAGTAATGATGTGGTATTTTATGAGAAAATGCAGCAGAGCACTGAATCAGAAACAAAACCTGTTGAGCCGTGTTTTGTAGATCCTGAAGAGGAGTCTACAAATTCTGATCAGAAGACTCAGTCAGAGCAAGAACCTGAAGTATTGGCACCCCCTCCACAACTAAGAAGGTCCACTCGTAGTACTCATGAGAAGCCTCCTCAAAGGTATGATGGGACTCTTAGTTATTTGCTGCTCACAGATAATGGCGAACCTGAATGCTTCACGGAGGCATTGGAGGTTGATACCAGGAATGAGTGGGAGTTGGCCATGGATGATGAGATGAAGTCATTGGAGCAGAATCAAACGTGGGATTTGGTGGATCTGCCCAAGGGGAAGAAAGCACTGTCAAACAAATGGGTTTACAGGCTGAAGGAAGAGTAGGATGGGAAGAAGCGATGCAAGGCCAGGCTGGTTGTAAAAGGATTTCAGCAGAGAGCAGGTATCGACTTCACAGAGATCTTTTCTCCTGTAGTCAAGATGAGTTCTATTCGGGCGGTGCTGAGCATGGTGGCAGTAGAGAATCTTCACTTAGAGCAGCTTGATGTGAAGACAGCTTTTCTTCACGGAGATCTCGATGAGGAGATATATATGCAGCAGCCGGAGGGATACATTGCAGCTGGCACGGGTGACTTGGTTTGCAAATTGAAGAAAAGCCTCTATGGTTTGAAACAGGCGCCCAGGCAATGGTATCTCAAGTTCGATAGTTACATGTTTGAGATAGGATACAGGAGATGTCAGGAGGATCACTGTTGCTACTTCCGGGACTTCGGTACATCTTACATTATCTTGCTATTGTATGTTGATGACATGTTAGTTGCAGGAGCTAGCATGCATGAGATTGCAAAATTGAAGCTGAAGCTGTCAAGAAAATTTGCAATGAAGGATCTAGGAGCAGCGAAACAGATCCTTGGGATGCGGATCAGCAGAGATAGGTCTAAACATATCCTCAGACTATCTCAGGCGGAGTACATCAGCCGAGTACTCAGGAGATTCTGCATGGAGGGTGCCAAACCTGTTGGCACACCGCTGGGTGCCCACTTAAAGCTTTCCAAAGGGCAAAGTCCGAAGACGCGGGTGGAGGAGCTCAATATGTCAAAAATCCCGTATGCATCGGCGGTGGGGAGCTTGATGTACGCTATGGTGTGTACAAGACCAGACATTGCTCAAGCAGTGGGAGTTGTGAGTCGCTTTATGAGCTGCCCAGGCTTGGAGCATTGGCGCGCGGTCAAATGGATATTGAGGTATCTGAAAGGTACGGAGCACATGTCATTGTGCTATGGAGGTTCTGAGATCCAGTTACAGGGCTTTGTGGACTC
>NW_024068943.1:0-2500 GCF_009389715.1 Phoenix dactylifera | reverse complement strand
AGAAAAATATGACATTTTGCATTCTCATCAGTAGGGGGACTTGGACGGCAGGAGAAGCACGACAGGGTACTTGTTCACCTTGGGTAGTGGAGCCGTCAGTTGGATTTTCAGGTTGCAACCAGTTGTTGCATTGTCGACTACGGAGGCGGAGTATGTGGCAGCCACAGAGGCGTGCAAGGAACTAATATGGCTTCAGGGCTTGATGAAGGAGCTTGGGAAGGAGCAGAAGGATTGCATGTTATTTCAGATAGTCAAAGTGCAATTCATCTGGCAAAGAATTCAGCTTTCCATTCAAGGACGAAGCATATTGACATACGGTACCACTTCGTGAGGTCATTGCTCGAGCAGGGACTCGTCAAGTTGGAGAAGATTCATACAAGTCAGAATCCTGCAGATATGTTGACGAAGGTCGTCACGGTGGAGAAGCTGAGGTGTTGTTCAGCTTCTGCTGGTCTTCATGCTTGAAGACGTTGAGGAGGCATCGTACCGATTTCATTAGGATGATTCAGTTTCAGTGGGAGCACAGAGGAGAGCCAAGTAACAAGAAGATATACCCAAGGTCTCCAAGTGGGAGATTGTTGGGGTATGTGGAGACCATTGGTGATGAAGAGAATTGAAGGAGAATCAATTCTGTATAATTCTGTCTGGCGGACTGTCGGAGTCGACTCGAGCTACCGTCGAGTCGACTCGGGAACAGTCGAGTCGACCCGGAAGGAGAAAGGCCAGAAGACCGAGAAAAACACGTTTCTGTCTGGACTGTCAGAGTCGACTCGAGCTACAGTCGAGTCGACTCGAAGCATCGTCGAGTCGACTCGAGCTACAGTCGAGTCGACTCTAGATCGTGCCAGTTTTGTCCAGACGTGCCAGAGTCGACTCGAACCACAGCCGAGTCGACTCGGGCTCACGGAAAATCGTACGGACGATTTTCTTTTGGTGTTTTTTGATAGCGTTTCGACGGCTATGATCATCTGAAGGTCTTGAGACTATATATAGGACTCATGAGAGCCCTAGGAGTAGAGATATTCAAGGATATTTCGAGAGAGACTCTTGTTTTGTGCGTCTAGGGTTCTAGAGAAGAAGAGGATTGGGATCCTACTTCTTGTGCAAAGGGAATTCTGTGTGAATCTCTTGTAGAGCGATCGTGTGTGATCGTTCGGTGTGTGCTATCTCTGTAATCTGTTCATCCTAATTGAGATTTGGAGCGGTGGAGGACGTAGGCTACTTGTAGCCGAACCTCGTTACATCTTTGTGTTTGCTTTGCTATTTTCTTTCTATTTCTTCTTCCTTTGGTTTGATAATCCGTTGCGGTGCTCAAGTGTTTTACCCTATTGATACTACGGGGTAATCTTTTGCCCTTCGTAGCGGAAGCGAAGCGGTGATCCTTGAGTCCGGTGTCGAGGGAGCGAGAGAGTGCTTATCCGTTTGCTTCTCTCTTTGCTTGTCCAACGTTGGTGTTGTACCGGTGTGAGTGGGTTCCGGTGCAGGGCGGCCAACACCCATATAGGATTGTCTATGGCAAGGCTTGCCATTTACCTGTCGAGTTAGAACACAAGACGTATTGGGCAATCAAACGCCTAAATTTCAGTCTCGACAAGGCGGGAGAACATAGAAAGCTTCAGCTCGACAAGCTTGAAGAAATTAGGAATGATGCTTACGAGTGTGTTAAGAAGTACAAGGATCGCATGAAAGTCATGCATGATAAAATGATTACTCGTAAAGAGTTTAATCAAGGACAAAAAGTTCTTTTATATGATTCTCGATTACATCTATTTCCTGAAAAACTTAAATCTCGCTGGACTGGCCCATACACAGTAGAGAAAGTGCACCCGCATGGTGCAGTAGTAATATGCAATACCAAGGATGGTAGGTCTTTTCAAGTCAATGGACATCGTTTAAAACTATACCTTGAGTATCTGAGTCCAGAAGTCGAGGAGACACTTCTGACCGATCCTGTCTATTATGAGTAAATCGGAATTGTCTGGCTGAAGACATAAAACTTAGCGCTCTTCGGGAGGCAACCCAACATATAAATATTATAAAAAAAAATTTGAAGAAAAAAAAAGAATTCAATAAATGACAAACATACAGGTTTTGAGGTTTTTGGCCCCAATTGTCACTTTACACACCCATATCAGGTAACTTCTCCTCTGTCCTATTATTACTTTAAATTTTCTTTAACATTGAGGACAATGTTAGATTTAGGTATGGAGGTGAGAATATTTTTGATTTTTCTTTTTTTTAAAAAAAAAGGAATTCAAATTTTTAACTCAAAATCTAATCTTTTTGGCTGTAGAAAGTAGGAATTGCTTTGACAATAGCTTTGAGTTAAGGAATATGATAGTAGTTCTAGCTTGAGTTTTCGTCCCACCTATCTTCTGCTAACATGATACAAGATGATTTAGCACCTACACGTAAGCACATGAATAGTGGGGTATATATACTTGCAACTAATATGAATACTTTTAATCTTCGGGATAATTTAAAAGTTACATGCGTGATG
>NW_024068942.1:0-77095 GCF_009389715.1 Phoenix dactylifera | reverse complement strand
TAGAACCTCGAACATCGGGGTTTTCTTAGGTCGGAGTCTCGAGGTCGGGGTTCCGAAGTCGGACGCCGACTTCGGCCGCCCGGGGTCGGAAGTTGTACGGCTTCTTAGGGGCATTTATGTCATTTGGAAAAAATCTTATTCCCCCCAACACTACCCCCCGACTTCCGAGTTCGAGCGACTTGTGGGCTCGGACGTGGGAAGTAAAGTCTGTCACTGAGGTTGGGGGGCGAGTCTCGTCCGCCCCCTTGCGCTTCTCGGAGCTTTCATGGTGAAACCTGCGCCCTTTGGCATCTCGAGGCTGCTTTATTCAGTGAGCTTATGATGAAGCTCGCATCATTACGCTTCTTGAAGCGGGAGGTGGCGTCTCTTGAATCGCCAGGATCGCCTTACGGCGGATTAATGATGGGGGTCCTCGAGCTCGTCGAGGCGGTGCCTCAATCCCGTAATCGAGGCTTCTCGCTCATTAATGAGTGTGCCGTTACGGGGTTTAAAACGGACACGCGGCGTGACCCAAGGTCGGACGCTTCCGATTTCGTGTTACTGGATCACAATTCCGGAGAGGTGGAGGCCACACCGAGGCTCCACGTGTCCCAGATCTTATTAAATTGAGGGGAGCGGGGCAGCGTCCGCTCGTTCCTCAAGACGATTTGATTTTGCAGACCCATGATGAGGCCCCGAGATCCGCTGGGACAACGCTTCGATTTCGTACCCGATTTATTAATCCGGAGTGAATACGGTGCTCGGCTTCCGAGGTCGACACGTGGCGCAACCCGATCGGGGGATGGGAACCGACCCCATCGATCTGGGCCGTCAGGGGGGTCTATATAAACCCCTCGAGGTTGCCCTAAAGGTCTTGTTTGGCTGCTTCTTATTTTCGTTGCCTTTCTCCCTTGCTTCCTTTCTCAACCGAACCTTGCCGTCGGTGCCCGGAGCGATTTCCGGCGATGTCCAGTAGGTTTTCACCCTGTTTTCACTAGGGTTTCCTCTTTTCTTCTCCTCCCCAGCTTCCATTTTCCGCTTTTTTTAACTTTTATTTCGTTCTTCTGTGGGAATGGGTTTGGGTCCTGAGGAAGTGGGATCGAGCCTGTCGGGGGAGGAGTTGGAGCTGATCCGCCTCCCGGTTCTTCTTCCAGCCCGGGTTTTGTCTTGAAACTGCGGGGCCGGAGGACAGGGTGACGCAGCCGCCCCCAGGTCGGATCGCGGTCTACCGCGAGACACTTTGGGCTGGCCTGCGTTTTCCCGCCCACGAGTTCGTGAGCCAGCTGCTGGCCGAGTACCAGCTCGTCCCGGCGCAGTTGGCTCCGAACTCGTGGAGGACCATAATCGGGTTCTTGTCCCTGTGCCTCGGGCACGGGATCCCGATCTCAGTAGGCCTCTTCCGCCGGTGTTTTCTGTTAAAGAAGAACCCGGCGGACGCAGGGTGGCTATACTTCACCTTTCGGGGCGGTATGTCACTCTTCCAGGGTGCCCCTTCCTCGATTCATGAGTGGAAGGGGAAGTTTTTCTTCCTGGCGTCCGAGGCGCCTTGGGGGTTCGACCCGAGGTGGGGGAACCCTCGGTTGAAGACCCTCAATAAGCTCTCCGAGCCCTCGAGGAGGGAGCTGAGGACCCTGGACTCCGTGCGAGCCCTCGGGAGGGGCAACGACCTGACCGAGCTCCTGCGGGAGGACGCCCTGGCGAGCGTAGGTCTGAGCTCGGCGCGCCCCAAGGGTAAGGGTGGTTACATTATTTTATTTTTTCTTCGTTCTTTGC
This sequence comes from Phoenix dactylifera, assembly GCF_009389715.1. Lineage (NCBI taxonomy): Eukaryota > Viridiplantae > Streptophyta > Magnoliopsida > Arecales > Arecaceae > Phoenix > Phoenix dactylifera. Next base: position 75,343 of record NW_024068942.1, on the reverse strand, counting down.
TTTTACTGTCACTGGTCTGACACTTAACGAAATTTTGATTTCAGATATTCCCCGCCTGCCGACCAGCAACACATCACTTTTCTCTCGCCTGAGGAGGCGAGAGGCCGAGGCCGGGGGAGCTAGGCCCCAGCCCCGGAAGAGGGCGAGGTCGGACGGCGCCTCCAGTTCAGCCGGCACAAGTGGCCCCGAGGCGGGGGCCCCTGCAGCCGACCCGAGGCGGGAGCGGGTCGTTAGTGATGCGGGCCCGTCGGCCCCTCCTTGCCCTGCCCCCCTTGCCCAGCGGGGGGAGTCGTCCATGGCCCCGCAGCAGCCAGAACCCAGGCTTGCTCGAGGCCCCGAAGCGAGCGGCTCCGGGACCTCGGGCCCGGTCATGCCGAGCTCTTCCCGGGCTTTCCGAGAAGAGTAGGTCGAGCCGGACTCCCCTATTCCCGAGGGGAGCTCGGCCTTTCAGGATACCGAGGTCGCGCGCTCCATGTTGCGGCGTGCGGTACTTCCAGCGGACCGGGCCGTGTTCCGGAATGTTTTCGCTGGAGGAGGTCGTTGGCAGCGCTTACTGCAACACCGCCCGGGTAAGCTTCCTTCTTAATTTCCTTGAGTTACTAGCGTACTTGTGTGCTTTTCAACTCACAATACCCTCGTTTCTTTCTTTTCAGCATATTCTCGAGCTCGACACCTTGGCGTTCATCGCCCACGGGTGTCGGGAAGAAGTCCGACAGCTCGGCCAACAGCTGGAGCCGGCCAAGAAAAGAGTCGCCGAGCTGAAGGCGGCGTTGGCCGCGGCCGAGGCTCGGTGGGCGGCCACCGAGGCTGAGCGCCTCGCTATGGCGGAGGGGCTCGGGGAGGAGAAGGCCGCCCACGCCCTAACTAGGTCGGCCTTGCGCGGCACGGAGGCGCGCTTAGGGGAGGTCCAGGCCGAGGTCGCGGCCCTCAGGCATGAGGACGGGGTCTCCCGCCTCCGAATCGAGCAACTTGAGGCCCGGGAGAGGAGGGCACTCGAGCGAGCCGAACATGCCGTGGAGCTCTTCAAGGAGTCGCAAGAGTTCCGCGACATGTTGGAGGAGGAGACAGTGGACGGGTTCCTCCGAGGTTTCGAGAACTTCCGAGCTCAGATGCGCCGGTACTGCCCTCAGTACGACCTCTCGACGGTCCGTCCGAGGGAGGACCTGGGCTGGGGGTCCGACGTGGAAGCCCTTCCCGCCATCCTGACATCCGAGGCGGGAATATATGAACAAGACCCCGCCGAGCCTTCGACGGGGGTGGCCGAGGCGGTCGGTGTCGTGGAGGCGGCTCCAGCGGCCGAGGTGGACGCCGTCCCGAAGCCGGTGCCCGAAGCTCCTGCCCCTGACCCCGAGCCTGTTCCGGATGAAGATCATGAGGTTATCAATGTGCCGGACGACCCCCCGGATGTTGCTCCCGCCGCTTAGGACTTAGCGTATTTTTCTTTTCTTTTTCGTTGTATCTGGGGTCGGCCCTTGAGTGGCCGACTTCCAATTTTGTAACTGGCCTTCCGGCCCTTTGTTAATGAAAAACACTTTCATCATTATGTGCTTGCCTTTCTTTTTTGTTGCGAACGAGGCTAGAGCCTTAGCTAACTGCCTCGACGACCTCTAACTTCACATTTTAGTTTTCGGGTTGCTTAACGAGGTTGCTCCTTTTTCCTGAGCTATGTCTTAGCCTCCTCGGGTTCCAGTCATTCCGACCAAAAGGAGCTCCGAGTCTTAGGTTTTTTAGAAAATTTCTCTAAGTCCTACAGCTCGGATCTGAGAATCGTGGAAGTCATCACGTTTAGCCTTCAGGGAAATCCCAAGGCATCGGGGTCGGGCCTTAGCCCTTCAAGTAAGATCAGACTAGGTCTGTGCGTGCCGCTATTCGGGGAGTTTAGTCGGGTTTCCGAACTTAACTCCGAACCTCTCATAGGGGGCGCGGGCTAATAAGCAAGTTATTGCCGAAGGTTTTCGTAGTTATTGTTCTCGGACTCTGCCGAGATTTCGGTAAGCAAGGCTGGGATTTCCACAGGCTGTTTTGGCACCCGTGTTTGGCTGGTGCACTCGTGGCCGGGACTACTCTCTCAGCTGGACGTCGGGGCTTACGCAGAAGAGCCGAGTTGGGCCCTAATTTATGAAGCCTTCGTACAGATTGCGGAGACTTGACGAACGGAGCCTGCATAATGTAGTTAGGGGGTCGATCTTAAGCCGACCCATTGGAGAGGCCCGACTTTGGGGCGAGATAAGACTCCCATGTTGAGATTCCGCTCAGCAATATGTAGATAAAATTTAACAAGGAGGGCGTCCAGTTGGATGTACCTCTTGCATTCTCCGAGTCATGCTTCGCATGGTGGAGTAGGTTGCCTCCTTTCCTCGTCGACCTCCGGAGTCATTTTGACTTAAAGGGGGGCTCGGGTTTCTCACGGACCCAACAGCGCCCACCGAGGTTGAGAGGATTTGGCGAGGCTTCATTGAATTGTAGCTCTCTGCGAGGTCGAGGGAGTTTCAGACCCCATGGTAGGACCTCAGGCGCCTCAACCTTGGTCGAGGGATCTTGCGTCAGGTCGGCGAGTCCGTGGATGCTTTGCTGACCTGTGGTGCCTCCCGAGGTCGAGGGAGTCTGGTTCTCTACGGTCGACCCTCGTGGCATCCCGACCTTAGTCGAGGGATCTCTCGTCGGGTCGGCGGGTCTGGGTACGCTCTACCGACCTGCGACGCTTCCCGAGGTCGAGGGAGTCTGGTTCTCTACGGTCGACCCTCGGGGCATCCCAACCTTAGTCGGGGGATCGCTCGCTTCGGGGATCGGGGATCGTCGACCGCTCCCGGGGGTCCACTTTGTGGCACCCCGGGTGGAGCCACCCTTTCCACCCCTCACGGCGCCTTCCCGAGGTCGAGGGAGTCTGGTTCTCTACGGTCGACCCTCGGGGCATCTCGACCTTAGTCGAGGGAAAGCTCGATTCGGGGATCGGGGATCGTCGACCGCTCCCGGGGGTCCACTTTGTGGCGCCCCGGGTGGAGCCACCCTTTCCACCCCTTGCGGCTTCTTTCCGAGGTCGAGGGAGTCTGGTTCTCTACGGTCGACCCTCGGGGCATCCCGACCTTAGTCGAGGGATCGTTCGTCAAGTCGGCGGGTCTGGGCACGCTCTACCGACCTGCGACGCTTCCCGAGGTCGAGGGAGTCTGGTTCTCTACGGTCGACCCTCGGGGCATCCCGACCTTAGTCGAGGGATCGCTCGCTTCGGGGATCGGGGATCGTCGACCGCTCCCGGGGGTCCACTTTGTGGCGCCCCGGGTGGAGCCACCCTTTCCACCCCTCACGGCGCCTTCCCGAGGTCGAGGGAGTCTGGTTCTCTACGGTCGACCCTCGGGGCATCCCGACCTTAGTCGAGGGATCGTTTCGTCAAGTCGGCGGGTCTGGGCACGCTCTACCGACCTGCGACGCTTTCCGAGGTCGAGGGAGTCTGGTTCTCTACGGTCGACCCTCGGGGCATCCCGACCTTAGTCGAGGGATCGCTCGCTTCGGGGATCGGGGATCGTCGACCGCTCCCGGGGGTCCACTTTGTGGCGCCCCGGGTGGAGCCACCCTTTCCACCCCTCACGGCGCCTTCCCGAGGTCGAGGGAGTCTGGTTCTCTACGGTCGACCCTCGGGGCATCCCGACCTTAGTCGAGGTAGGAGAACGAGCCGAGCTCGTCTGGTCAGAGAGGACCGTGCTCATAGGTGGAAGTTGATGGAGAACGAGCCGAGCTCGTCTGGTCAGAGAGGACCGTGCTCATAGATGGAAGTTGATGGAGAACGAGCCGAGCTCGTCTGGTTAGAGAGGACCGTACTCATATCTTGACGTCTCGAACATCCCTATAGCCGGGGCATCCCGACGTCTCGGGGCATCCCGACAAACCGGGGCATTCTGACCTTAGTCGAAGGAATTTCGCGCCAAGTCGATGTTTCGTCGTCCTGCGATTCTTCCCGAGGTCGAGGGAGTTTGGGACTCTACGGTCGAGCCTCGAGGCATCCCGATTTTGGCCGGAAAATCTGAGGATCACAGACGACCCAATATTAGAAGAGAATTACAGCCATCAAGATAAGAGGATTGTTTGCAAAAAGGAAGCTGAGTCCATTGTCCTGATTGTCTTGAACCCCTAGGGATTTTACTGGTAGTACATTCGCAGATTCTCGGAGTTCCAGCTTCGCGGGATCAGGGTCCCCTCTAGGGACTTTAATTTATACGCCCCTGGTCGTTGTACCCGGGCGATCTGATACGGTCCTTCCCAATTTGGGGCGAGCTTTCCTTGCTCAGTCGGTTGAGAAGCCTCGGCTCTCCTGAGGACGAAGTCCCCCACTTTGAAGAGCTTGGGCTTGACTCTAGAGTTGTAGTATTGGGCCGTTCGCTGTTGGTATCTCGCCATGCGGACCCGGGCAACCTCTCTTGTCTCTTCAACGAGGTCCAAGTTGCTCCTGAGCTGGAAAGAATTGGTGTCGGGGTCATAATGCTCCACCCTTGGAGAAGGCAGGCCGATCTCCAACGGGATGACGGCCTCAGTGCCGTATGCTAGGTTGAAGGGGGTCTCTCCCGTGGGCGGTCGGAACGTGGTCCGGTACGCCCAAAGGACATTGTACAAGTCCTCAATCCACTGTCCCTTGGACCGATCAAGCCTAGCCTTGAGCCCCTGCAAAATAGTGCGGTTAGTTACCTCAGTTTCCCCGTTTGTCTGGGGGTGAGCGACTGAGGTGAAACGGTGATCAATGCCGAGCTCAGAGCAAAATTCCCTGAAACGAACATTGTCAAATTGTTGACCATTGTCAGATATAAGGATACGGGGTAGTCCGAATTTGCAGATTATGGACTTCCACACGAAGTCTCGTATCTTTTGCTCGGTGATCCGGGCGACGGGTTCGGCCTCGACCCATTTGGTGAAGTAGTCGATGGAGATGACCAGGAACTTTCTCTGTCCGGTGGCCAGGGGAAAGGGCCCCAGGATGTCGATCCCCCATTGGGCAAACGGCCAGGGAGCGATGATGGAGGTCAGCAGAGCTGAAGGTCGGCGCTGGACATTGGCGTTTCGTTGGCACCGATCGCACTTCTGGACGAAATCCGTTGCATCCTTCTGGAGTGTGGGCCAATAATATCCTTGTCGCAGGACTTTATGGGCTAGTGCCCGACCCCCCAGGTGATTTCCGCAGATCCCTTCATGGACCTCTCGGAGGGCATAGTCCGCCTCGAAGGGGCGGAGGCATCTGAGAAGGGGAGAAGTAAATGATCGTCGATAGAGTTTATTCTCGTACAAGACATACCGGGGAGCCTGGCGCTTGATTCGGCGAGCCTCCATCTCGTCGTGAGGTAGGGTTCCGTCCTGAAGGTAGCAGACGAGCCCATCGATCCAGCTTGGCTCGGAGTCGATGCACATGGTGGGCTCGGGTTCCTCCGTGCTGGGGATCTGAAGATACTCGAGCGCTGTTCACTTGGGAAGCTCGCTCATGCGGGAGGTTGCCAATTTGGATAGCTGGTCTGCCCTGAGGTTTTCCGCTCTGGGGATGTATTGAATATTGAAAGAATTCAGGGCAGATATGAGTTCCCGCACCTTTTGGAGATACTTTTGCATGGATGGCTCTTTAGCTCCAAAATCTCCTTGGACCTGGTTCACCACCAGCTGGGAGTCACTGAAGGCCGTCAGGTCTTCCACTTTTAGTTCTTTCGCCAGCTTGAGCCCGGCGATGAGAGCCTCATACTCGGCCTCATTGTTCGAGGCCGGGAATTCGAGGCGCAAAGCTTGCTCGGCCACCACTCCGTCTGGACTGGTGAGGATAAGTCCGGCCCCGCTACCCTCCGAGGTCGAAGACCCGTCCGAGTGCAGGACCCATGGCTGCCTCGGGGCCTCTCCTACGGATTCGGGTGGCCTCTCGGGGTTGTCCGGAAGGGTGCACTCCACGATGAAGTCGGCGAGTATCTGAGCTTTGATAGCCGGCTTGGGCCGATATTCGAGGTCGAATTCCCCGAGCTCGACCGCCCATTTGGCGATCCTCCCCGCACGATCCGACCTCTGCAGTATTTGCTTCATAGGCTGGTCGGTCAATATGGCTATCGTGTGGGCTTGGAAGTAAGGCCTGAGTCTCCGAGCCGAGATGATGAGAGCGAAGATGGTCTTCTCAAGTTTAGAATATCGGGTCTCAGCATCCCTGAGAACCCGGCTGGTGTAATAGACCGGCTTTTGGAGCTTGTCCTCTTCCCGGACGAGAACTGAGCTCACTGCAGCTGGGGAGACGGCCAAGTATAAGTAAAGAATCTCGCCTTTCTGGGGCTTGGTGAGCAGCGGGGGAGAGGCCAGAAGGCTCCGAAGCTCCTCAAAGGCCTGCTGGCATTCTTCCGTCCACCGGAAGTCTTTCGGCCGTTTGAGGCTCTTGAAGAAGGGGAGGCATCGCTCGGCTGACCGAGAGACGAACCTTCCCAGGGCGGCAACCCGCCCCGCGAGCCGTTGCACCTCCTTGACAGTCTTTGGAGGCGACATCCCTTGCAGTGCCCGGATTTTCTCCGGGTTGGCTTCAATTCCGCGCTGGGTCACTATGAAACCCAGGAACTTGCCCGAGGTGACCCCGAACGCGCACTTCGCCGGATTGAGTTTCATTTGGTATCTTCTGAGCTTGGCGAATGTCTCGTTGAGGTCGGCTATGTGGTGCTCCGCCGCTCGGCTCTTTACCAGCATGTCGTCCACATAGACTTCCATGTTCCGGCCGATCTGGTCTTTAAAAATTTGGCTGACCAGTCTCTGATAGGTGGCCCCAGCATTTTTCAGGCCAAAGGGCATCACCTTGTAGCAGTACGTGCCCTTGTCGGTGATGAAGGCCGTCTTCTCCTCGTCTTCTGGCGCCATTCGGATTTGATTGTATCCTGAAAAGGCATCCATAAAAGTTAGCAGTTGGTGTCCTGAAGTGGAGTCGACGAGCTGGTCGATGCTCGGAAGGGGGAAGCTGTCTTTTGGGCAGGCCTTGTTCAAGTCGGTGTAGTCCACGCACATACGCCATTTTCCGTTGGCCTTCTTTACAAGGACTATGTTGGCGAGCCAGTCCGGATAGGAGACCTCCCGGATGAAACCGGCTCCGAGGAGCTTGTCCACCTCTTCAGCTGCAGCTCGTTGTCGTTCCGGAGCAGAGCCTCTTTTCTTCTGCTTCACAGGCCTGCTGGTCGGCCTTACCTGGAGTCGGTGGACCATGACTCCAGGGTCAATTCCCGGCACGTCCGCAGGCGACCAGGCGAAGACGTCAGCGTTGTCCCGCAGGAAGCTGACAAGGCAATCCCTCTCGCGGGCGCCGAGGCCGGAGCCGACCTGCACAGTTAGCTCGGGAAAATTTTCTTGTAGTGGGATTTGAATAAGGAGCTCACCGGGCTCTACTTGCTTCTTCCAGAGGGTGTCCCTCGCATCGAGGGTTTCTATGGGCAGCGAAGGGCCCATCGGGTGGTCCGGCGCCTCGGCTGGTTGCTTTACTGTGTGGGCCGCCATGTAGCATTGCTTGGCGACCAGCTAGTCTCCGCGGACCTCGCCTACTCCTTGGTCGGTGGGGAACCGCATGAGCAAATGGCGAGTTGAAACCACGGCTCGAAGGGCATTTAGCCCTGGGCGCCCAAGGATGGCGTTGTAGACCGAGGGCAGACGGACCACCAGGAGGTCCATCCTCACAGTGCTCTCTCGGGGGGCGAGGCCGACTGTGACAAGGAAGCTAGCCTCACCTTCAACCGGGACTGCATCTCCGGTAAACCCAACCAACGGGGCATTGACTCTCCGGAGATGCCCTTCTGTCAATCCCATTTTTTGGTAGGCATGATAATACAAAATGTTGGCTGAGCTTCCATTGTCAACTAGGACACGCTTTACATCAAACCTATTTACAATCATAGAGATGACCACAGCGTCATCATGGGGGGCTTCGACCCCTTCTAAGTCCTCGTCCGAGAACGAGATGACTTCACCAGTACGTGGGCGCTTCGGGGGTGCTCCCTGGGCGACCGTTCCTGCCGAGGCCCGCCCGATCATGTTGATGGTGCCGGCGATGGGCCTGTTGTCGCCCGGATTTTCGGTTGGTGCGACATTCTCCGCCGGCCTCCTTTCCTCAGGTCGGTTCCTCACGAACCGGTTAAGTACTCCCCGTCGGATGAGCGCTTCTATCTCATCCCGGAGTTGGTAGCAGTCCTCCGTGTCGTGCCCGCGATCTCGGTGGAAGCGGCAATACTTCCTGGGATTCCGGGGGAGTCCCGTGTCTCGCATAGGAGGCGGGAGTCGGAAGAAGTCCCGACCCTCGATTTCCATCAGAATTTCGGCCCGGGGAGCGTTGACGGGTGTGTAGTTCTCGTACTTTCCCGGGTACGTCCGAGGCCGTGGTGGGGACCTCGGCCGAGGGGGGGTCCTTTGCTGAGATTGCCTCTGCTGTCGGGGCGGACTTCTCAGTCTGGGGAGGTTCTTCTCTCGGCGGGGGGATTGGCTCCTTTGTCGGCCGCGCTCCTCGCGGCGTTTCTTCTGCTTCTTCGAGGCGGGCTCAATTGCCCCCCGCCTGGATGCAACTGCCTCCTCGGCCTTGGCATACTTCCGGGCTCGGGCCAACATTTCAGTGAAGTCGGCCGGGAAGCTCTTCTCGATGGAGAAGAGGAATCGGTAGGAGCGAACCCCAGTCTTCAGAGCCGACATAGCTATCGACTGGTCTAGCTCGCGAACCTCCCATGTGGCGGCGGTGAAGCGGTCCAGGTACTCCTTGAGGGACTCCCCCTCTTTCTGTTTGATGCCGAGGAGGGAGTCCGACGTCCGTCGCTGGCGCCGGCTGGCAGCGAAGTTGGTGGCGAACTGCCTACCGAGCTGCTCAAAAGAGGACACCGTATTCGGCTTCAGCCCAGAAAACCAAAGCCGAGCGGTCCCTCGGAGGGTCGCTGGAAAGGCCTTGCAGAGTATGGCCTCCGAGGACCCTTGCAGGGCCATGAGGGCCCGATAGCTCTCTAGATGGTCGAGAGGGTCAGTCATCCCGTTGTAGGGTTCCACTTGAGGCATTTTGAACCTCGCGGGAACCGGCTCATCCTCGATCTGGCGGGAGTAGGGGGACTTAGTAGTGAACTCAAAGTCTCCCTCTTCTTTTGCCTTCTTGCTGTGGAGCGCCGCAATCTGGCGCTCCAGATGCTCAACTTTCCGGTCGAGCTCCCCCACTCGTGGAATTGTCGCCGTGGTTTGCGCCGGCTCACGGTGGTCTGGGGCTGACTCCGCCTCAGAAAGCTGGGGCCTCCGGTCGAAGCCTTCTCCCGAGGGGAAACTCGTTCTTCGTTTTTGGCTCTGGAGGAGCCATGCAGGTTTTGGCTTGGGAAAGCCGGGCCGTTGGGGAGACACTCCGGCAGGGCCTGGGCCCATGGGGGAAGCGTAGGTAAGGCTTCCTCGCGCCGCAGACCCTGAACGGCGGCGGCCAGGGCCTGGACTTGCTGTACCAAGGCGTCAAACTGTTCCGGCTGGACCTGAGGAACCGGGTCCGCCGGAGTTGGAGAATTCTGGACAGAGTGTCCAGGACTTTGCGGGGGACGCCGGGAGGCGTTAGAGGCTCCCTTACTTCTCAACTTCATGGCTGCTACTCGGGCCCTCCTTCTAGCGCCAACTGTTGCTGGAAATTGGACCCGGGGGCAGTCTTCGGTCGAGGAGAGGGAGCGGCGGTGAGTTCTCACGGCGGGGCGGCGGTCCGTCGGCGAGCGGCGTCCTCCGTCTAGGGCGGTCGGAGAGAAGGGGCGGCAGGTCCTCGTGGCGAAGCGGCGATCCGTCAGTTGGCGGCGTCCTCCATCCGGGTGCCTGCACACGAACCGGTGGCCGGGTTTTCCGGCGCCGGCCCTCCGACGCTCAAGTCAGGGAGGGGGCAAATAGTGTAGAAAGGGAGATAAATAATGTCTGTAGAGTGTATCCATCCCTCTTCCACCGTGGGGCCAAGGCCCCCTTTTATAGGCGGGGGTCGGTTTACCTGCGATGTAACAGGGCGAGGCCGTAGTACGGCTCGGCGTGTTGTTCAGGTCGGCGCATGGTCAGGCGAATCATTGCTCTGATGTCGGCGGTGAGGGCGTCGTATAACCCGAACTAGCACGCTGTCAGACGAATTATTGCATTGGTGTCGGGGGTATGGCCGAGATCGGAGACTTATCATAGTTGACTAGACTCTGCTGGGCTGATTTGCCGTGGAGAGCTGAGAGTCCGTAGATGACAGGAGCCATGCGCATTTATGGTGGAGTAAGCTGGAGATCCGCATTTATTGTGGAGTAAGCCGGAGATCCGCATTTATTGTGGAGTAAGCCGGAGATCCGCATTTATTGTGGAGTAAGCCGGAGATCCGCATTTATTGTGGAGTAAGCCGGAGGGTTACAGCGACCATGCGCAATAAATGCCAGAGGGGCGTCAGGGTATGGTCCTCGGCCAGACCTCTGAGGCGCACGGCCGTAGTAGGTGGCTGACAAGAGTAGACCTCGAACATCGGGGTTTTTCTTAGGTCGGAGGTCTCGAGGTCGGGCGTTCCGAAGTCGGACGCCGACTTCGGCCGCCCGGGGTCGGAAGTTGTACGGCTTCTTAGGGGCATTTATGTCATTTGGAAAAAATCTTATTCCCCCCAACAGTCGGTGTGCCCACGTCTAAGGCACATCTTGAAGATGTCACAAGACCACCATCAAATGTTCTTAGCACGTCCAAGATTGCTTCATTGACTTCCCAAGTCATGCATGTGCTCGAGTGGGAATCTCTCATGTTACCTAATGACCAGAAGGCCCACAGCCCGTCCCATTATTACCTCAACCTGTCACATTAATTTAGCATGCAATTGTTGGTAGGAGTACAAATCGGTCGGATCGAACCGGGTCATGAGTAATCTTGACCCAATCCAGTTTCTTGTTCGGATTCTAATGTTGGACCCAGATCCAATCTAATAAAAGATCGGGTCAATTGTTAAAATTTCTAACTCAACGGATCGTTTGGATCGGGTCAGGTCCATGTATAATCCGATCCCAACCCAAAAAATTTAGGTCTGATTTGGGTCAAAACATTGGAAGCCATTGCAAAAATTACAAAGTAGAAAAATAGACTATATACAATAGAATAAACAAATCATCACAGAGAAAACTGTATTTTTTTTTTCCTTGATTTCTGGGAGGGATAGACCCTTGTTGTGTTGCCCATACTTGTGCGAGCTAGGCTAGCGGGGACAAACCCAAAGCCACTAATGTTTGGGCTTCCCAAGTGATCTGATCAATGTATTCTTAGATCACTATTTCCTCTAGATTTTGTTGCTCGAGATTGATCTCCCACTAAGATATTTCCTGCTCTCCCCCTCCTGCTCCTATGGGGAGCTTGAACCAGAGCCAGATCCCCTTCTCCACTGTCGGTGACAGGCCCCACCACAACAACCACCTCCTCCCTCTCTTCACGAGGGCCCACCAGATCAGTGCCCTTGCCCTCGTCCTTGCTACCTTCCTCCTCACTCGTGTCTTTGACCGCCTCCCTTCCCCCCGCTCCCTTCTCCACCGACCACTCCATCGCCTCCCTCTTCGACCATGTCGGCACCCTCCCCTGACCTGATCGGGGCTACAGCCCCAGCCTCGACCTCAAGATCTACATCTACAAAAAGCGCGACGAAATCTAAGGTTTCAACAAGAAGAAATCGAAATCAAAAACAAGGAAAGGCACAAGAAACCCAAGGTTCATACCAGCTTGGGTGGGAATGTGATTGACGTAGTCGTAGCCGAGGGAGTGCTCGATGGTGGAATCGCAGCAGACTTGGACGGATGTCGGCATCTCGACGGAGGAGAAGAGCTCGAGATGTGCACATTCGTCACTGTCCCGTCGAGGTCTCCGACGTAGAGCGCTGGCATCGGGGCCGTCGGAGGCATCGCCATTACTCTCCTCAATAATCCAAGAAAATAAAAATCTAGGATTATGGTTTAGCTCGGGTCATATGGTTGGAAACCCAAAATTGTCCAAAATTCAAATAGGTCAGGTCAGATTAGGTCAGATCTGAATTCAGTAAATCTAGACCTGACTTAAAAAAAAGAACGCGTCTAATTTTAGAATCTAACCCAACCTCATGGGTTCTCTAAAATAGGTCGGTTTGGATCTAAGTGGCTCGGGTTATGGGTCAACCATACTGATTTGCCTCCTTAATTGTTGCTGGCGCCAGAGTCCCACCATGTTCAAGTGCGGGAGGAAGGCCCTGTTTGGGGGAGCTGTTTGTAGTAGAGCTTTTGAAACTAGAGCTGTTGAAGTAGAGCTGTCTGAAACAGAGCGTTTATAAAAAGTTGTTTCCTGTTTGGTAAATACATTTCTAAAGTGCTGTGGCACTTTAACACGTGTTTGGTAAACAAACTGAGAAAATACTTTTGTATGACAAAATGACCATAAAGGACATTACCAGTATTATATAACAGAGTATAATAAAATATAATATGTATTAATACATAAATATATGATATAGTATAATATTAATGTAATGTAATATAATATTATTATAATATAGTACTATAACATTATGTATTATAGAATAATAATTTAATATAATATTAAATTATTTAACTTAACATATCAATATATTATGATATAATGTAATATAATATTTTTTTAGTATAATACAATAATAAATATATAAATATTATAATTATTAGTGTAAATTAATTTTTCATTCTTCTAATGACCATTTATCTCTCTAACAAATTTTCTAGCTAGGTGATAAAATTGGTTAAATAATTACTAATATTTTTATTTATTTATTTATTTATTTTATTTGGTTATTTATTTATTTATTATTTTATTTCATTTAAATATAAAGGGGTCGCCGGCCATGGGTGGTAGCCGGCATGGTGGCTGCCACCATGGGCAACCATGAGCTCCTAAAATAAAAAAAAAAAAAGAAAAAAAAAAGAAGAGGAAGAAGGAACAGAGACGGCGGCGTTGAGAGGAAGAAGAAGATAGAGAGGGAGAGGGAGGGGATGGGTGAGAGAGGAAGAGACAGGATGAGAGTTTTGGAAGAAAAAAGTGAGATTTAAATGGGGATATTTTGGTCCAAAAAACAGCTTCCCGACAAAGCTAAAAACAATGTTTTCGGAAAGCTCCAAATTGGAGCTTCTCCCCAAAAGCTGTTTTCAGCTTCCCGCCAAAGCTGAAACAGCTTTCCGAAAATTTTACCAAACACTATTGTTACGGGGGAAATAAGCCGCCATGCCCCACGTGACCGGCACGCGCGCCCAGGAAGACTACGGCTGCCCTTTGATCCAGTAATCCGACCCCGAGTCGGACATCCTCGGCCCCGCAGCCCGACCCCGAGTCGGCTGCCCTTTGATCCAGCAATCCGACCCCGAGTCGGACATCCTCGGCTCCGCAGCCCGACCCCGAGTCGGCTGCCCTTTGATCCAGCAATCCGACCCCGAGTCGGACATCCTCGGCTCCGCAGCCCGACCCCGAGTCGGCTGCCCTTTGATCCAGCAATCCGACCCCGAGTCGGATATCCTCGGCTCCGCAGCCCGACCCCGAGTCGGCTGCCCCTTGATCCAGCGCTCCGACCCCGAGTCGGAGATCTCTTGATAACGACAGGCTATTCCCCAGAGGCACGCCGCGGCCTCCTGCTCCACTACTCCCTGCAACGGCTGTATCCGATGCTGCTCCACGATCTCCTGCATCAGCCGTACAAAGCGGAGCCCCACTATGCCCTGACGTGGCCGTACCCGGTGCTGCTCCACGACGCCCTGTAACGGCCATGTCAGTGGCCACACCATCGTGCCCCACGATAACGAACCCCCCTGAGAGACCCCCCAGCCAGGTATATATGCGGCTGGGGGGAGAAAGGGGGGAGGTGAGCAATATCTCCCAGAGCACTCTCTTACTTGCGATTATCACCTCTCCTCCTCCTCCAATCTCCTCTGACTTGACCGTCGGAGGGCCATCACCACCCTGGTGGTGGTGCAAGGCTTGTTTGCAGGTTTCTTGGCGGAAGGTGGAGCGCAACCAACACCAACCAAGACAACTCAGACGGAACTCCGTTCACACCGCAGTGCCAATCGTTCTCGGTTTGGACCACCAGCAACAGTTGGCGCTAGAGGAAGGGCACCGAATCTTAGAACGATCGTAATGGCACGGCGAGGTGGTCGTGGAGCTTCCAATGCTTCCGGTCGCGGAGCCTCTCGCGCCTCCGGCCGAGAGGCTGCTGCGTCCCCAACGCACTCTCAGCAGCACTCCACCGCCCCTTCTCCCATTCAGACGGTCGAAGCTGCTCAGTTCGACCAGCTAGCCCAGCAGGTTCGCACCCTCGCGCAGGCAGTGCAGAATCTGCAGGGTGTGATCTCTCGGGTGCCGCAACGGGCTCAGGAGCCGCTGCCCCCCGAGCACTCGCCTCTTCCTCACAACCCGCGCTCCTTCCTCTCCCATGGAGAGGAGCGCCGGCGCGAGGAGGATTCTCGAGTGCGGTCCATTCTGCCAGGACCTTCTCATCGGAGCTGTGCGGGGTACGAGAGGCGGACCCGGGCGCGTTCTCAGACACCCCAGTCCTCGAGGGGCCCGCACTCCAGTCGGTCCCCCTCGCGCCGCTCCTTCTCCCCCACCCACCGATCGCGCTCCCTGGACCGGCGGGTGGACGATCTCCACAGACAACTCCAGGTCCTGAAGGGCCACTCCAAAGATCCCTTCGCTGACTTGGAGATCTCCTCTCAGCCGGCGCTTGCCTCGAGGATCCTGCGGACCCCGAACCCGCCGGGGTTCAAAATGCCGGCGATCGAACCCTACGACGGGGCGGCGGACCCGCGGGACCACGTGGAGAGTTTCAGGACTCTTATGCTCCTCCATGGAGCATCGGATCCGCTCCTCTGCAAGGCCTTCCCGGCGACCCTCCGTGGCCCGGCAAGGGCATGGTTCGCCGGCCTGGAGGCTAACTCCATCCAGTCCTTCGACCAGTTCACCCGCTTCTTCATCAGCCATTTCGCCGTCAGTAGCAGGCGGCGACTGGTCTCCGACTCCCTCTTTGATGTCCGGCAAAACGAGGGAGAAAGCCTGCGGGATTATCTCACCCGCTTCAACAAGGCTACACTGGAGGTCCGGAACCTGAGCCAGGAAGTGGCTCTCTCAGCCCTGAAGCGTGGCTTCCGGAAGGGCAGACTCACCTTCTCCCTGGACAAGCGCCTGCCGCGGAGCTTCCCGGAGCTGTTATCTCGGGCAAACCAGTATGCAGACGCCGAGGAGGCAGCCTCCCACCGGAACAAGGAGGCCGCCGAGACCCCTCTAAAGCCCGGGAAGAAAAGGCGAAAAGAGGCACCCCAGAGGAGGAGCCCGACGCCTCAACACCGGCGCAGAAGCCCGTCACCAGCAAGGAACCACGGCGCCACACGCCCTCGTTCCCCGCACCGACGCTTCAACCGGTACACCCCACTCCTGGCCCCCCGGGCCCAGATCCTCATGGAGGTCAAGGGGCGGGAGGACCTCCCGGTCCCGAGGCAGATGAAGAAGATCCCTGGGAGGAGGCCTTCTCGGGCGTACTGTGAGTACCACCGAGACCACGGCCACGATACCGAAGACTGCTTCCAGCTTCGGGACGAGATCGAGGCTCTCATTCGCCGAGGGCGTCTCGGTCGATATGTAAACGACTGACGTCCCCCGGCAGACCCGCGTCCGGCCGACCCGGCCCCTCAGGAGCCTCGGGAGCAGAATCGACCCGTTGCGGGAGTGATCCACACCATCACTGGGGGCTGCTCTCGGCCCGTGAGGAACACAGGGGGCTCGACTGAAGCGTCAGGGGCAGCCGTCGCGAAGAGGCAGAGGGTCGGTAATGTAATCACTTTTTGTGATGAAGATGTAAAGGGGGTTCAGACCCCCCACGATGACGCCATGGTGATCTCCCTCACTATGGCAAACTATGATGTAAGGCGTGTTCTTGTGGATAGTGGAAGCTCAGCTGATATTTTGTTTTACGAGGCCTTCCAAAAGATGAGCTTGTCCAGACAATTGTTGCACAAAACATCCACCCCCCTCATAGGATTCACTGGTGACGCTATCTCGGCCGAAGGTGTCGTTGAGCTGCCTGTGACTGCGGGCGTTGCACCCGCAGAAGCCACGGTGCGACTCGGGTTCTTGGTCGTCCGTGTCCCCTCGGCCTACAACGCTATCCTCGGACGACCCGGACTGAACGCCCTTCGCGCGGTGGTTTCTACCTACCATTTGCTCATGCGGTTCCCCACGGCGGCCGGGATTGGAGAGGTCCGAGGTGACCAACCAACCGCACGGCAGTGTTTCCTAGCAACTCTCAAAGGGAAGAAGCAAGGGAAATGGCGCAGGTTCGGATGGCAATGTATCAGCGGAGGGTGGCCCGATATTACAACTCCAAAGTCCGACCGAAGCTTTTCAGAATTGGAGATCTGGTGCTGAGGCGAGCTAAGGCATCTCAACCTACGGAAGGTGGGAAGCTAGCGCCGAATTGGGAAGGCCCGTATAAAGTTCGTTGGGTAAACCGACCTGGCTCCTACCAGTTGGAAGCCCTAGATGGCCGAGAAATTCCAAGGGGCTGGAATTCCGCTAACCTGCGGATGTATTACCAGTAGAACAACAAGGCCAGAAAGACAATTTGAAAAGGTGCAACACTTTTCATTTCAATAATTTCTGGTTACAATGGCGTGCTCGTGTGATTACAAGGAATTCCCAGAGGGAAATTAGGGAGTAAAGAAAGCAAAGAAGAGGTGGAGAATCCGTGGAGCTGAGGACCGAGGATCCCAAACCCTCAACCCAAAGCAGCTGCAATCCCACCGAAAGTGGGTTTTTCTAACCGGAGGCGCCATCCAGCACCTCACCAAAAAGACGAGGAGCCGCCGCAGAAGAAGCTCCCGCTGCCCCCAGGGGAACGCCGCCTCCAAAGGATATTCCCATCCTCCCCAGTGGTAGGAAAGAGAAGGAATTCGAGGGGGAAGAGCATATGGAGGCGCGGTCCCGGACTGAGCGTCTGGTGCAGAGCTCAATCGGGAGGCTGAACTTCAAGGAGGGGAGATGTGATCCCGGATGAAACGCCTAGAGCGGAGTTCCGCCGGGAAGACCCTCCTTGTTGATCCCAGATGAAACGGCTAGTTGGCTGAAGTCGCAAGGGGAGCGCCTCCCCTTTCCTTCAACAGGAGTCTCTCAGTCATATGCCAAGGAGGAGGTCCGCGATCCATGGCAACCTGAACAGCTCCGGCTTGGCAAACTCCATCGTACCTGCACCTGTATTTATAGCCAAACTGCGGCCCCCTGGTCGTTCCGATGCGGGTGGCTCCAATAAATGCAGGCGCATTGAAACCGGAGCCGTTCCGGCTCCCGACGCGTATCTCCCCGCGATTTCCTAAGCGTCATTCTCCTTAAACCGCATTCTTTGCGCAGGACAATCCGGGTGTCATGTACCCCTAGGTCCACATATCTCCGCTCGCGCCCAGGCCGTATCCTCCTCGAAGAACCCGCGTATCGCGGCCGCTCAACTAACACTCCTCGCAAGCAGCAGCTGGCGATCCGATTTCCCAGGTAACGCATTAATTAGCGTTTAATGCCCTTCTCGTGTTCCCCCAGGCAACGCTTAGAGAAAAGGAGAAACATGATCGCGGCTGGCCACGGAGAAACCCCGTCGGGCAGCGAGCGACAAGCGCACGACCAGCGAGCGGAATTTCCCGAGGCTCGGCCCTCGGATGCCTGGCTAGCCCGATGATCATCCCGGGAGCAGACTAGCCGGAAGCCCCGACCGGTCGCCTCGGCTTGCGCCAGCCTTGGCCGACCAACGAGTGGAATGTCCCGAGGCTCGGCCCTCGGATGCCTGGCTAGCCCGATGATCATCCCGGGAGCAGACTAGCCGGAAGCCCCGACCGGTCGCCTCGGCTTGCGCCAGCCTTGGCCGACCAACGAGTGGAATGTCCCGAGGCTCGGCCCTCGGATGCCTGGCTAGCCCGATGATCATCCCGGGAGCAGACTAGCCGGAAGCCCCGACCGGTCGCCTCGGCTTGCGCCAGCCTTGGCCGACCAACGAGCGGAATGTCCCGAGGCTTGACAACCCTCGGATGCCAGGCTAACCCGACGATCATCCCGGGAGCAGACTAGCCTGAAGCCCCGACCGGTCGCCTCGGCTTGCGCCAGCCTTGGCCGACCAACGAGCGGAATGTCCCGAGGCTTGACAACCCTCGGATGCCAGGCTAACCCGACGATCATCCCGGGAGCAGACTAGCCTGAAGCCCCGACCGGTCGCCTCGGCTTAGCAGACTAGCCGGAAGCCCCGACCGGTCGCCTCGGCTTGCGCCAGCCTTGGCCGACCAACGAGCGGAATGTCCCGAGGCTTGACAACCCTCGGATGCCAGGCTAACCCGACGATCATCCCGGGAGCAGACTAGCCTGAAGCCCCGACCGGTCGCCTCGGCTTGCGCCAGCCTTGGCCGACCAACGAGCGGAATGTCCCGAGGCTTGACAACCCTCGGATGCCAGGCTAACCCGACGATCATCCCGGGAGCAGACTAGCCTGAAGCCCCGACCGGTCGCCTCGGCTTGCGCCAGCCTTGGCCGACCAACGAGTGGAATGTCCCGAGGCTTGACAACCCTCGGATGCCAGGCTAACCCGACGATCATCCCGGGAGCAGACTAGCCTGAAGCCCCGACCGGTCGCCTCGACTTGCGCCAGCCTTGGCCGACCAACGAGCGGAATGTCCCGAGGCTTGACAACCCTCGGATGCCAGGCTAACTCGACGATCATCCCGGGAGCAGACTAGCCTGAAGCCCCGACCGGTCGCCTCGGCTTGCGCCAACCTTGGCCGACCAACGAGTGGAATGTCCCGAGGCTCGGCCCTCGGATGCCTGGCTAGCCCGATGATCATCCCGGGAGCAGACTAGCCGGAAGCCCCGACCGGTCGCCTCGGCTCGCGCCAGTCTTGGCCGACCAACGAGCGGAATGTCCCGAGGCTCGGCCCTCGGATGCCAGGCTAACCCGATGATCATCCCGGGAGCAGACTAGCCTGAAGCCCCGACCGGTCGCCTCGGCTTGCGCCAGCCTTGGCCGACCAACGAGCGGAATGTCCTGAGGCTCGGCCCTCGGATGCCAGGCTAACCCGATGATCATCCCGGGAGCAGACTAGCCTGAAGCCCCGACCGGTCGCCTCGGCTCGCGCCAGCCTTGGCCGACCAACGAGTGGAATTTCCTGAGGCTTGACAACCCTCGGATGCCAGGCTAACCCGACGATCATCCCGGGAGCAGACTAGCCTGAAGCCCCGACCGGTCGCCTCGGCTTGCGCCAGCCTTGGCCGACCAACGAGCGGAATTTCCTGAGGCTTGACAACCCTCGGATGCCAGGCTAACCCGACGATCATCCCGGGAGCAGACTAGCCTGAAGCCCCGACCGGTCGCCTCCGCTTGCGCCAGCCTTGGCCGACCAACGAGCGGAATTTCCTGAGGCTTGACAACCCTCGGATGCCAGGCTAACCCGACGATCATCCCGGGAGCAGACTAGCCTGAAGCCCCGACCGGTCGCCTCGGCTTGCGCCAGCCTTGGCCGACCAACGAGTGGAATTTCCTGAGGCTTGACGGCCCTCGGATGCCTGGCTAGCCCGATGATCATCCCGGGAGCAGACTAGCCGGAAGCCCCGACCGGTCGCCTCGGCTTGCGCCAGCCTTGGCCGACCAACGAGTGGAAGGTCCCGAGGCTCGGCCCTCGGATGCCAGGCTAACCCGATGACCATCCCGGGAGCAGACTAGCCTGAAGCCCCGACCAGTTGCCTCGGCATGCGCCAGCCTTGGTCGACCAACGAGTGGAATTTCCTGAGGCCTAACCCTCGGATGCCTGGCTTGGCGCCGGAAGAATTTCCTGAGGCCTAACCCTCGGATGCCTGGCTTAGCGCCGGAAGAATTTCCTGAGGCCTAACCCTCGGATGCCTGGCTTAGCGCCGGAAGAATTTCCCGAGGCCCAACCCTCGGATGCCTGGCTTAGCGCCGGAAGAGTTTCCTGAGGCCTAACCCTCGGATGCCTGGCCTAGCGCCGGAAGAATTTCGGGAGCCAGGAGTCAGCAAGACGCTACCGAGAGTTAAAAGAAAAAGAAGGACGAAGGCGAGATGAAGAAACATTCAACTTGCATTAATTTTCATTGTTTCAGGGCCGAGGCCCATACAATTTGGCAAAACCCCGGTATACAAAAAAAAAAAAAGAGAAGACAACGAAAGGTACAAGAGGTCAGCTTGGAGGAACTCCCGGGTCGGGAACGTCGGGCTCGTCCGCAGGAGGTAGGGAAGCAGCAGGAGAACCAGCAGGCAATGGCGCCGGAGAGGAGTCGAGAAGGGAAATCTCGCTCAGGTCAACTTCGGGGTACTTAGCCGACACCCTTGCCAGGCCCTCCTCGAAGCCTAAGATAAAGGCTTCGGCCCCCGCGTCCGACGCGTCACGGACAAACTCGTCGGACTGACGATAGGTCTGTACTGCCTCCGACATATCATGAGCGAACTCGGCGGACTGGCGATAAGCCTCTACCGCCTGACGCCCGATTTCCGCACTCCTCTCGGCCAGCGCCGCCTCTGCCCGCTCCATAATCTGGGCTTTCGCCTCCAAGACCTTCGCCACAATCCGGCCTTCTGCCTCGGTGGAGACCCTCAGCAGCTCAGCCCGAGCCTCCTTGTGCTTCGCTTCGGCAGCAATGCGAGCAGCCTCAGCCTCCGTCAGGCGCGAATGAAGCTCCTGATCGCTCGCACGGGACTTCTCCAAGGCCGACTCCAATTCGCCCAGCTTAGCTTCAAGAGACCGGATTCGGTTGCGGGCGTTGTCGGCTGACCGTTGGGCCTTCTCCCACCTCTCCCGGTAGTCGGCAGCCTTCCGGGACTGCTTCTCGGCCCGCTCATCCGCCTTCTTGACCTCGCCCTCGAGACCCGAGGCAACCTTGAGCTGCTCCTGAGCCTCCAACAGTTGCTTCTCGAGGGCAGCAAAGCCGAGTGCCCGCTCTTCGGCCTCCCGGAGCCTCGCCTCGAAGTCCCCGGTCGTCCTGCCTGCCACAGCCTGGCCTCCCTTTTCCACTGCTTTCAGCCGGTCCTCGGCCTTCGCCAGAAGCCCCGCCTGTTCCTTGTAGCACTCCTCCAGACGGATCATGTACTGGGCGAGCTAAGAAATAGGAAAAATAAGGGAGTCAGGCGGAGAACAACAGAGCCAATAAATGGTGAAAAGCGGCCAGAAGAACACTCACCGACATGAGACAGACACAGCTGGCAGCCCCAACGTCAGAGACCTCCAACTCCCGGACCCGCCGACGGTCCTTCTCCAGCAGCACTGTTTCGATGAGATTTCGGGCGCCATCGGTAGTGAAGGCAGACCCCGATTTCTCCCCAGAGCCGGACGGTGGTTCTGCAGCCTTACCCCTATCCATCGCCTGGGGAAGAGTCCGGCCGATCGCGCTCGGGGCGGGGGTCACCCCAGGAATTGATAGGGTCCCGCTCGGTCGGGGCCTCGGCGCGTCCCTCCTCGAGTCATCAGGAGCCGACCGAGTCGAAGGCCGGGTCGGGGACCGATCACGCCCGACCCGTCCGTCTCGGGCAGGCTCGGATGATACCTCCGGAGTAGCGGCAATCTTACCACCGGAGGGCTGATACAGCGTCAGCTGCCGGTCCGTGCCCACGACGTCTCCCTGATCGGTGGGCCCGGACTCGTCGGTCGGCGTCGGAGGCACCTCCTTACGGGACTTCTTCGCCGGTGGGGCCCCGCTCGGAAGAGCTCGTTTCCTCCTCTGGGCTGCTTCCAGCAGGGACGCCCTACCAACAGCCTTTGTCTTCACCGACCGCATGACGTCGTCGATCTCTGCAAAAAGGACGGGATAGTCGGAGACGGAGAAACCAAAGGAAAGAACGGGACGAAAGAAGGGAAAAAGTCAAGAAAGAATCGGTGGCGGACTCACGGTCGGTGGGGACCGAGCTCAGACCGACATTCACCAAAGTATCCTCGGAAATAAGGCGGGCCACCGGGGGGAGCTGGCCCTCGGCAACCAACCCCTTCAAGGCGGCCAAGCCATCGGACTCCTCCCTTGACAGTCTCGATAGGCCGATCGGAGACTTCATCGGGGTCTCCCAGGTCGCCCTGATTTCCCAAGAGGGATCTGCATCAACAAAAAAGAAGCGCTCCTTCCATTTGTGAATGGAGGTAGGAGCCTCCTTGACAAGGCCGCATCCTCGCCGCGCTGCGAAGCACCACCACCCTTTGTCCTGGGGGTGGCCGCTCAGGCTGTAGAACTCCCAAAAAATATTCAGGGTGGCGGGGATCTCGTGCATACGGCAGAGAACCTGGAAGACCGTCAGGGCCCGCCACGAGTTCGGCACCAGTTGCGTCGGTGCCACTCTTAAACCCCGTAGCACCTGCATGACCAAGTCCGAAGGGGGAAAGCGGAACCCGGCCTGGAGAATGCCCTCATTGATGGCGATCTTCCCCGGAGGAGGATGGGACATCCTCTCCTCAGGCCCCGGGAGCGTGGCGTTGCAGGCCTCGGGAAGGTGGTACCGAGCCACGAGTCTGTCTAAGTCTGTGGCGACCAGCTCCGACTTAATTTGGTCTGCTCTCACTTCGCCCATTCCTAATGGCCAATAAACCTACGGTCAGGACGGGGACAGGAAGGGGGGAAAGACCGGAGCGACTGGAGTACACTAGTATAAGAGGGGAAAGTATGGAGAGCCCTAAGTAGAAGAATGGGGAAAACTCACCGGAAAAGAGGTAAGAACGGCTCCGAGAGCGCCAAAGGAGAAACAAGTGAACAGTCCGACGGCAGCAACAGCAGCGCAAAGGGGAAACTTGAAAATATCTGTAAAGAAGAAGACGGACGGGGAAAGGCCCCCGATTAAATAGGCGGAAAGGCAAGTGACGCCTCGATGACGCCAGAGGACGCCTGGCTGCCGAAGGGTCGCTCGCGCCCCAAAGGCGAATCGACACCATTAAGGAAGGATGTCCGCCGAAATCCTCAGACTGCCAGGTCAGCAATAACCGCCATACGCCATAAAAAGGGCGGGGAGCTCGAAGCGCGCGCGCCTCTCCGAGGAACGGCGGCAATCCCGAAACATCACTCCCTTCACCTGTTCCCCTTCTGGTTCCAGGCTCGGAAGTGGGGGGCTACTGTTACGGGGGAAATAAGCCGCCATGCCCCACGTGACCGGCACGCGCGCCCAGGAAGACTACGGCTGCCCTTTGATCCAGCAATCCGACCCCGAGTCGGAGATCTCTTGATAACGACAGGCTATTCCCCAGAGGCACGCCGCGGCCTCCTGCTCCACTACTCCCTGCAACGGCTGTATCCGATGCTGCTCCACGATCTCCTGCATCAGCCGTACAAAGCGGAGCCCCACTATGCCCTGACGTGGCCGTACCCGGTGCTGCTCCACGACGCCCTGTAACGGCCATGTCAGTGGCCACACCATCGTGCCCCACGATAACGAACCCCCCTGAGAGACCCCCCAGCCAGGTATATATGCGGCTGGGGGGAGAAAGGGGGGAGGTGAGCAATATCTCCCAGAGCACTCTCTTACTTGCGATTATCACCTCTCCTCCTCCTCCAATCTCCTCTGACTTGACCGTCGGAGGGCCATCACCACCCTGGTGGTGGTGCAAGGCTTGTTTGCAGGTTTCTTGGCGGAAGGTGGAGCGCAACCAACACCAACCAAGACAACTCAGACGGAACCCCGTTCACACCGCAGTGCCAATCGTTCTCGGTTTGGACCACCAGCAACAACTATTTTTTATTTAAAAGTACTTTTGGAGGGCCAGAAAGTGCTTTTTGGCCCTCCAAAAGCTCCCCCAAACAAGGCCGAAATCAAAGATGAAGTTAAAAAAAGAATGCGGGAAATCTTCGAGGTAGCGAATCATTCCCTCTCTCGCACTTACAAGGCAAGATGGGAACCGAGAATGCGGGAAATCTCCAAGGTAGCGAATCATTCCCTTTCTCCCACTTACAAGGCAAGCAGGACGCAGGTTCCGAGAAACGAACTCCCGTTTCCCTATTCTCACCCTTTTTATCTACCTGAGGGAAGAGATATCGTACCACCAAGGTGGTAGCCCAGTTGGAACGGAGCGTTTGCTTCTAACCAAGTGGTTCCAGGTTCGAAACGCACGGGCGTCGATTAAATCTGGGGACCGGATGCCCCGCGCCTGGACACGGGGTCTGGAAGTGCTACTGGTCGGCTGGTAGCCTGGGTGGTGCCAGGTGTGACGTACTCACACGGGGTACTCGTGCCAGGGCCCAGTGGGGTAACTGAGCCGGGGCCACGGGTGGGGAGGGTATGAGTAAAAATATGGCTGGGGTCTGGTGAGCTGGGCCTATACCAAACGGTCATTCTGCCCGCATCGAACATGCTCCTGGCGGGGTGGGGGCCCAGTGTGGGGCTGCTACGCGGGGGTGGGCTTGCCTTCCCCCCCTCTTCCCCTTTTCTTTAGCAAAAAAAAAAAAAAAAAAAAAAAAAAAGAAAAAAAAGGGAAGAGATATCGTCTCTTTCTTGGAACCCCCCTCTAACGTTCCTCGAAGCTTCGCTGTCTGGAAAACGCTCCCTTTTCCTCAAGGAAGGTCCAACTACCTTGTTTTTTTAGGTGACTTTAGGTCTTCTTTTTAGATGGACCGGGTCCCGTTATATATATTTAATGTGCCGTTCCGGTTCTTCAACGAAGCTCCCCGCTCTGGGGAACGCGGAAACGGTGGTGTTTATATATTCGAGTGGGCGGATCGTTCTGCATTGGCCTTCGTTGTTTCACGTAGCTAAGCCGAAGAAGAAGATGGTTCAGAACACCGACGAGCGTCAAGCCTTCTGCGGCACCTCGATCGGCCTCGCTTTCCTCACCACCAACACCGTCCTCTCCGCCTACCGAGCCCGGCATGACCCGTGGACCGTCGCATTCGTGCTCTTCGCCTACCTCGACCTCTTGGCCCTTTTCGGCTGCCTCCGGGCCTACGAGAAGCAGCGCGCGGAGCCTCTCGGCACGGTCGAGATGAACACGAGTCTAAAGGTTGCAATTTGGGTGCTCGCCAACGCTCTTAATGTGGCATTCGCTTACCGTGTCGCTCAGATGATGCCTCTGGCTTTGTACGCCGTCGTCTGGGGTATGTCTGGATTCACCCTTCTGGTTACCTTCTATGGGCTATTCCTGTGTCCTGAACCGGAGAACCTGAAGAACAATGACACCGAGGAGGTTCTTTTCTCGGAGTTTTCCCCTGAAACGAAGGTGTAGGCTTCCTTTCATTTGAAGGATCGCAAGTTCTATGATTCAAGCTTTAGCACTGTGGTTAGTCTCCGCCGAGCATTGGCCCGATCGTGGGCCAAAATGTAGTTAGGCTATGTTTTTTCAGCTTTAAGCTAAACTTGTACATCCTTGGATGGAAGCCCAACCTAAAACTAGCCTGACAGGCGTCAGGTCATCCCAGACCCATTTCCAGCTCTCTCTCTTTCTCTCTCTCTCTCTATATATATATGAATCATTGTTATTCCAAGGCAAAGATTCAATCAGTTGGCCAGCATCAAGGAACTATTGGTAGCGGCATGTGGTTAAATCGAAATAAGGAATATCAATTTTGATAATTTTGTTATCCAATTTTTCTTGAATTGGTCCATTCAACAATTCATTCAAAATATAATAATATGATAGAAGAATCAAATCCCATAATCCAACTTAGATATTTGCTAGGAACTATTGCTAAAATAGAAAATTTTATCTTGCTATTTAATGATTTCAATATTATCTTGTTAAAGAAATATTTGCTGCTTGATAATTACAAATAATTTTTTTAAATTATAGAGAAAGATAGTGTTACACTCAGGTGCAACCAAATCTATCTCTATAAAGAAAGACTTGGCTCCTCAGCCAAATCTCTCTCTCTCTCTCTACTTATGTACGTGCTAGAAGACAAAGTTCAAGGCTCTTAGTTGTATAAGAATTTTGGATCGACTGAACTTGTGAGGAAAGTAGGAAAAAAAAAACGCAAGGATGGTCGTCCTCCACGCGGTAACCAGTAATCAATGGAGCCCTCCTCGTGCCCCAAATAAGAAAATATTAGTCCGACTCTAATTAGAGTTTGAATGGACTTTCTTGTTGTAATAAGGCTTTGTATAATTAAAAAAAGGATTTTTTGCATGGATACCCTTCTAAATATCGAATTTTGCGTGAATACTCTTTCAAAATTGATATTTATCTGTATACCCTCGTAAAACTCTGTTATTGTATAAATATTCCTAATATAACGGTTGTTCTAACGGTGTTAAAAAAACATATTTATATTAATTAAAATAAAAATAAAAATTTAAAATGATATTATTACCCTTACTCGTCCATCCCCACAGCTGGTTTGAGTTGGAAAGAAGGTGGCTTGTCTAAGGACCATAAATGATGCTAAGTAGGTGGCTTTAACAGCACTGATCGAGTTGGTGGCAATGGAAACAGAAAAAGAGAAACAAAATCAGGATAAAGGCTGCACAAAGCCACCTAAAATCCAGCAAAATCTCAGAGAAATGAGTTTGCTTTGTGATAACAAGCAAGAGAGTCGCTTCTTTTTTTTGTGCGTGGGCGGTGGTACTATTGGTCGTTTTAAAGTGAATTTATGGTGGGTTTTCAAGGCAGACAGGAAGGAGATATGGGTTTCTTAGGAGCTTGTTAGCTTGCTCCCATGGCCTTATTATTCTCTAAAGGGATGGGAAATGCCAGCCAATGAGGAAGGAGAGCAGGGAGAAAGGAGGAAGGAGATCGCGAGCGAGCTGCATCGCGTTCTCGGGCCGACCTCGCTCCCCATGGCCTGCGGGATATTGATCTCGCTCCCCATGGCTCTCGCCATCGCGATCCCAATACGCCGGGGGGGGGGGGGGGGGGGGGGGGGTGCGGGCGGAAGCTGGGCGCCGTCCGGGAGGCGGTGGGTGGGTGTGGGAAGCCGGGCGCCGCGGTAGTGCAGGGTCGGGGCGGGGGGGAAGCCAGGCGTCGGGGGGGGGGGGGGGGGGGGGGTGGGAGAAAGGTGAGGCTAATAACGCCATTTCAAATTTTAATTTTAATTAATATAAATATGATTTTTTTAACATCATTAGAACAACCGTTATATTAAGGATATTTATACAATAACAGAGTTTTACGAAGGTATACATGCAAATATCAATTTTGGAAGGGTATTCATGCAAAATTCTATATTTAGAAGGATATCCATGTAAAAAATCCTTAAAAAAATATATCTAGATTTAGAATTTCAATACAATTTATGATGCCTTTCAAGCGTTCTTTGTCTTTCTAATCACTGTCATGCTTTAGCATCCAACATCCAATTGGAACCATTTTTTCCCCGTAGTTATTCCATCGAAAATGTGCATCATTATGTCCCCTTTTATATTTGGGGCTTTGCACAAAAAGCTCATTTCACTTTTTGTTTAGGAGATACTTAGCTCTAATTTTTTTTTGAAATATTTATATGCGTGTAATATATGTGTGTGTGCATGCGCGTGTGTATATGTATATTTCTAATGAGGATGTTTAATATGGAATACATATATGTTTGTTGAACTTACAATATATAGTTACCATATAGAGTATACCGACCGGAAAAATGCATCCAAAATTTTTCCAAACTAGTTCATTATTATTGAGGGCTGATAAAATCTCAAATATGCAAAAAGATAAGCAATTTTTGCTTTTTTTCTGCAACCCCATTGTTGATGTTGGACATAGTCAAGTTTCACTCAAGATTAGGTTCATGAGCAACCAGAATAACCATTATAATCCACAACCTCCTTGTGATTAATAGCCTTCCATCCCTTCATCAAATTTATTTACTAGCACAAGACTAGTGCAATTAAATAACCAATTAGCATTATTCATTCGAATTATAGCAATATATTGTTTCCTGGATTACACATCTCATCTAATGATATGTAGCATTAAGAATTCCAAAGAGGTTCATCCACCTATGTTTCTCCTCCTATATATCCATTTTTTTCATTCTTACATGGTATTCTTCATCCCATATTCACTTGTGCTTGTTGGCTAGTTTTAATGGCTAGAGAAAGATATATCAATCTCAAACCCATGGCATAACTTTAGAAGTTGAAGTACATGGTGCTTGTGTTTAAACCAATTAGTGGTTCAACTAGAGTTTGCGGCTCTTAATCATAAAATTGAAGATTCAAATCCTTTAAATCAGAGTCCCCTTGATATTATTTTTATTCTCGAAAGAAAAGAATAAAATAGAGCGGCAACATGTATAATGAAGCCTTTTTAATTTTTTCTAATTATTTATAAAAGTTCTTAGAGCTTTCGAAATCAAGATGTAGTACTTTTGAAAAAAAAGAGTAAAATTGAATATGGAAAGTAACAAGAAATTTTTGAAAACGCTACCTTTTGGCATATCAACAACATGTAAAGAAACAAAAACACAGATAACATCAAGGCCAAACAGGATCCTAATAAGCCTTTCAGATTTTGTATGAATACGAGGGACCTTATCTGATGCAACAGGAAACTTTCCTCGGCATAAAAGGCAAGCTCTTCTCTCCATTCTATAAGATGAAATGGGATATTTTTTTTCATTTATTTTTGGAGCTAGTTATATCAGAATAATTATGATGGAGCTAAGCCATATAGCTTCTCATTTGTTATAGTTTCGACCTTTTATAGCAAACAGAGGCTGAAAAACAGGAATCACCGTCTTGACCAAAAGGCGCTCAAGCCGTTGCTATTAGCGCATCCGACAGAAGCATTGAGATTTGCTTGTTCAGAGATGCGCCAAAGTATATATATGAAAGTGGATTGCAAGGGTCAATCTGGTTCTCTCGTTCACATTTTAGAAAGATTATTTTTAATACCTGAGAAAAGAAAAGGGTTTAAGCTATATAAAAGCTTCTAACTTAGATAAAAACAATAATATCTTCTAGTTGCGTCTGCTTATAAGATAGCGCCCGGAGGGAGGGGGTAGGAGTAAAGCATCCCGAGGTTGGTGCATCTCGTTGGGTGTGGAGAAGCATTGGGAACCCCTTTTTTTTCCCAAGAAAACTTTCTAGAGCCAAGCCATTCTCCGACTCTTATTTTATTAAAAAACATCTTTTTTTCAACAAAAATGTGATTAAATTTTATAATTTTTTGATTATTTCTACTTGCAAGTTTCTCCTCTCCACGTCTACTCTTAAAAAGAGCACTATTCTAGAACAGAAGCGAGACAGACAATTTTAGGCATGTCTATCAGGTTGGGCGGGCTACAAACTCCCTACGGTGCAAATTCAGGTGCCAAGCAGAGAAGTAGGCATAGATAAGAGCTGAAATCAACATTCTTCTATACTTATCACTTAAACATAGGGTTTAGATTGTTTCTTTCATGCGATAGAATGATTCGAAGCATCAACCATTAGATCGCATATTGGCTGTTTTGAGAGCTGTGCAGGTAGGTTGTAGGAAGAACTTGGACTGCTTTGAGATTTGTGCAAAATGCAATCCAATGGTTTATGTTGCGAAAGAATGCGACATCGATTGGGCTTGATCACCAAATAGTTTATTGGAATGGGTTTGGCCTCTACATAACATGCGAGGTTTGGCCCTGGAACTCATACTGTAGAAATCACCACTTATCCTAAAAACTTAAGCTTTTAGGACAAGTGGTGATTTCAACATGGTATCAGAGCAGAGGTCCTGAGTTCGAACTCTGTCTCCGCACTCTTTAATCCCATTATAAAAAATTTCACATGTTGGGCTCGCCCATTAAAGAAAAGTCCGGCCCACATGGGAGGGGGAGTGTAAGAAAATATAAAATATATAAATAATCTACTCTCATCTAACAACTTAAGTTTCACATTAGGCGCTTAAACCAGTGGGTGACTTTCCTCTCTTTAAGACAACCTATTTTTAAATAAAAGATTTAATCTATCATCTTTGAGACAAATAAAAAGTCTAATGATTATCAAGTCATATAAAATTAGATTGATAATCTTACAGCCACTAGCCTCTCTCTCTCTCTCTCTCATCCGTCTCTTCTCTCTCTCTGATGTACACATAAAGTAAGTCGAGAACATAGATTGCTTCATGTTTTAGTGTACTTGCAGGAACTGCTTATTTAATGAATATTCTACTTGTCTGGGCTTGACACATTGGGCCCTTAGTTGAGAAAGATGCCAGTAGAAGGGACAAGGGAGAGGGACGTCAAGAAAAGATTCTCTAATCACAGAATAACGTCACATACCGCTGCATGCATTAACAGGTACCTTTGGATTGCTGATAAGATATGTATTTTTTTTTAAGCAATATGACACCAGTTGGATCCACTTAAAATAATATTTTAGTATCTTTTCCAAACCCTACTTGTCTCTCTGCATGTAATGTAGAAGTTTTTTTTTTTTTTTTTTGGTCAAATGTAATGTAGAAGTTTTGGAGTCCAGCAAGCGATACTGGGTTTTTTTTTTCACTTCAGTTCTAACATGATGAGAAGGATTTACAGGATAAACATGATGAGAAAAATGGCATTTAGAGGTGGAACCATCTGTAATATGAGAATTTCAACATCTATCTGATATATGCTATTCAAATATACGCAGTCTACTTTAGATCTTAATTTAAATAGGCCGAGAAAAGAAGTTTATGTTTCAAAACTATAAATATATGTTTTAATTGTATAAGTAATAAAAAAATATTCGGCTGAGAAATGACAAGCATTGTATAGCGCATTCAATTTTAGTATCAACAAAATGAAAGAAAACATATCGACAAAGAAATGCAAATCAACTATTTTATATTGATATATAAAAAGAAAGATGCTACGCCATATCTTCTATAAAACCTTTTATCTTAATGACGGTAAGTTCTTATTGGGACATGCCAACTTATCCAAATCTATTTGAAATAAATGGAGTTGGATGAATAATATTTTTCGTAATTAGGTCAGCTTTGAGTCAGTTGTAACCAATCCAATCATGAGTACGCCATACTTGGGTTCAATTCATAGAGTTTATATACCACAGTTGGGACAAATCTTTAAAACCTAATTCTAAACTTTTGGACATCGTGATTATAAAGCAGTAGGTCGATCTTTTGCCAAGGTTGCTTCAAGTAAATAACAAAGCCAGGCAACTAATAGTTAAAAAAGAAAACCAACTCACAATTGAGTTATTAAGAAACACGCATTTTTTTCCTCATTAATTTTATCCTCTTCTACTCTCTTATCGGCATCCAATTAT
This sequence comes from Phoenix dactylifera, assembly GCF_009389715.1. NCBI lineage: Eukaryota > Viridiplantae > Streptophyta > Magnoliopsida > Arecales > Arecaceae > Phoenix > Phoenix dactylifera. The sequence continues at coordinate 44,217 of NW_024068942.1, read as the reverse complement.
AGCAGTCTATTTTTAGCCTTAGTTTTCTGTTTTCTCCATAAGATAGATGAATCTACAATTAAGTCTAGCACTCTAAAATTACGATATTTAAGTTGGTGAATTGGATATTAATCCACATTATTTTGAAAATATGATAATTGAGCACATTAATCTATATTTTTCTCAACCTGATTAATAAGTGGGATATGAATTGAAGAAAGCCATTATCTCACCTTATTGCGCAAGGTGACTTATCCGAAACCCGAAGTACAACAAGCATGCGATAAAAACGCGGCCGGCTACAGTGCTGAGGGCGAAGCGGATCCTTCTCGAGGAAGATGTGGCCATGGCGGTCGACTGGATATGCGGGGAGGGGCGGATGAGAGAAGAGTCTCCCCTTCTTTGCGACATCCATTCATTAGCGGAGGAGTGCAGCGCCTTCCAAATAAAACGAACAAGGGCTATAGACTGAGTTACTATCTATGCCGTCTAGTATTTTGGAGAGATTCTCTGAACATATTAGGGAGCGGCTATTTTTTTACTTACAATTTTGTTGGCCGCACCCCTCCTAAAGTTGGATTATCAGCCGTAAAAAAAATTGCGGCCGGCCATTGCACGTGTGCAGCATCACTAAGACACTTGTTTCCTCTTTCCCAGCAGCGCTGTCCTATCACATCCGTTTGCTCTTGTTCTTTTCTTTAAAAAAAATAAAAAAAAAAAACGACAAGCCCAATCTCGGACGTAACCAAAGAGGGCGGTGGAGCGAAATATTTTGTACCCGGAATCTTCCTGATTCAAGCCGTCCAGTTCCGTCAGACTTAATCATCACCGTTGAATTTTTGCGTCCCATATTGCGGGCCCCACGGACCGTTACTACGAGCCACGGCTCTCTCCTCTAAAACCCTCCTCGCTTCCTCGGGAGCGGACCGAAAAGCTCTTCGGGAGCGGACCGAAAAGCTCTTCAGCTGGCTTTCTTTCTTCTGCTCCACCCAAATCCAATTTAGGGTTTTGGTTCTTCCCCGATCCGCGAGAATTCGACGGGCGGCCGGCGGCGACCTATCAAGGATCTCGATCTCTCTTGCGGCAGCCACCCGTTCCTCCGACGCTGATCAGGATGCAGAGATCCGGATAGATATAAGATTCGTAGTGATTTATACCTTCCTTGAGATCGGTGCTCTTCGTCTTCTTTCTTAGGTTTTCGATTCTTTTTTGCTTTTTCCTTTCTAATTGAGTTCAAGCAATGTACCAAATCCTTGACAGGGATAAAATTCTTGTGCTTTTGTTCCCGTGGTGCTTGGATGGATGATAGGGTGGCTCCGCAGAGGCGATTGCAAGATCTTGAGGGCTTCGATGGCGTCGAAACAGGTAGGCAACAAGAACTCGTCCTCTAAGATGTTAATTTGCGCTTGGGTTTTGTTTCTGTCTTGATGATTCTGTCAAATCACTAATTTTCAGATCGTCGATTTTTCAGTATGGAGATTGTTTTGGCGTTTTCTGTTATCTATATTGATTATTGATCGCGATGTTACAAAAACTAAACAGAAAATTAAATTAAATTAAGCTATTAGATGGAAGGAACAAAGAAATGGTTTGGGATGATTTTGCATTAGGTACGTTCCCAGGCTCCTGGCAGTTGTAAATCTCACCCCCTCGAACGAGACGGTGTCCCCGTTGTCCCAAGAAACAGATTGTTGATAGGATTTAGAAAAGTAGAAAAAAGAACTTTCTGGTTGCGATTTTTTTTTTCCCCTTCTGATACTCTCCCTTTCCAACTCCCTGGCGGATCTGGAAATTATACTAGCGTTAAAAATGTCTAACGGGATATAAAAATAAAGAATAAAAATTTGATACATTTTTAAAAAAGTTAAAATTAGTTTTGAAGTAAGTGGGTTTTAACAGTATCGCAGTCCTAGGATGAAGATTCTCTTTGTGCAGTGAGTAATTCTTAGTTTTCTTGTTGGTACTGTGAGTAATTCTTAGTTTTTTGAAGAAGGTCTTCAATTTGTTCCGAGATAGATTGGACATGTTATCCATTAAAGGAGTTGATGTGTTTTTGCTTATATAATGTTATTTAGTGTCAGCTCTCACCCATAGCTATTTAGATTTTACCATGCACTGAATCCTTTTCTTTCATGGATGTGCAAAAATTGAATGACATTGTTTGGTTGTGAAACACATGATGTTTTACATGTCAGTGTTCCTGTTCCATTATCTTCACTTAGTCACAGGAAAGGCAGCAAAGAAACTGTCCCCTGCTATATCAATTAAAGCAAGATAGAGACGAGATGTTTCGTTTCATCCCTGCTCTTATTTTATCCTCTGTTACTTTTGTTTATTTGCATTAACAAGTTTTATCTACCACCTTTTTGCTTTAAAATAGAGAGCAATTTATTTATAGATTTTCTTTTATTTGTGATCAAAATGATTTTCCATTCAAAATTGTCGATCTATATTGAATGGAATGAGCAAACCATTCCATCGCTAATAAGATTGCTGCTCTTTATCATCATAATCCAGCAATACACTCAGGATGTGTAATTAGACAAAGTCTCTTGTAAACATCCTTTCAAGAGTAATTCAAGGAATTAAGCTCTGCTTCTGCATTTCCTCCTGATTAGTGGGAAGAGGATTATGCCTATGGTATTAGGCTCATTGTGCTGCATCTGCCTATGGAGAAGACTTTCTCCATGAAAACCGGTTGAATTTTTTAAGGAAACATGCCATCGAGAATGAGTGACTGAGGGCATGTTCTTAGGTATTTTGTGATAGAAGACCTACTGATGTGTGGAAAAAGGTTGTTGATGAACAAATGGTCAAGGGATTTTGCTGGCATCATTGGTCATGTACAAAGAAGTCTCCATCTGCATAAATTTTCATATGTCTACATATGCTTGTTGTGCCTCTTTGATGATGGCTTTCACCTTCGAGTATAGCAAGAAATCTTAGGAGGCTTGCTGCTTTCTATTCTTTTGGGGAATATTCTCTCGTTAAGGTAAGTTTGAGAGCCCCTATTGGATTTATTGGATTTAGTGTCTCTCTTCTTGTGAAACAACTCCCCCAAAGTACATAGCTTTCTTTCACATAGAACTATTATGAGTACTAGTGGAGAATGAACTAAAGTCCTAGCATTTAATTCGTATTTTTCCCGAAAGCAAGGTTTGTAGCTACTAAATGGGTCCATAAAAGTCCAACTGTTGATAATGTTGCAGACTTCGATATTCATAGCTGTCTGTTTAAGAGACTAATAATGTTGATAAGGTCACTGCTGTTAGCAAGTAATTTGTGTTAAAGAAGACTTATTGAAACAAGCTCATCTATTAGCCTAGTCAACAAGCATGTGAAAGGCTTGGGGATTATTGGAATGCTTAACAGTCACGTGATTTTTAGAAGTTTCGACTGCAGATGACACTGTCAATTTTGACCTGGAATTTGAGGCTAATGTATATATAAATGCACGCATGCAGTGGATTTCTGATTTTGTGTATAATTAGAGAGATAGAGAGAAGGGGGGTTGGGGAATGGAGGGAGGGAAGTTTGGATATATATATATATATATATATATATATATATATATATATATATATAGAGAGAGAGAGAGAGAGAGAGAGAGAGAGAGAGAGAGAGAGATTGTACATGATGGTACATTAATGGGTCTGCAAAGTCTGAGCTTGAGAAACGCAACTGCATTTGAAGGCCATGTAGGCATAAGTCTTATGGTTCATGTAGCTTAAGGAATGACCTTTAAATTCATTTTGAGGATGTATATGCTGAAAATATTTTCTTCTAGAACTCGTGTATGAATAATTGGTTCCTGAGTTGACCAATTAGAACTTGTATTCGAGTCCCTTTTTTTTTGTGAAGTGCTATATGAAGGTTGAGGTGGATTGGTTGCTTGATTTCATACTCTGTGGTTTATGGCTTGCTATGCAGTCTGGGTTGGCTAGTGTTGGTGTTGGTGGTCCTATTGTAGACCACTCTAGCCATGCTAGGTAGGTTTGGACGGGACTTTGGAGTAAGATCAGCTGCATCCAACACTCGGTCATAACTTTCAGAGGCCATAACTTTCTATGCCGTGTCCATTTTTAGTGTGTCAGGCGCTAAACTTAGCTGTTGACGAGTACTATGAGGGTGAGACCACCTCAAGGGGTTTGTTGCATACAATTGATGTAGGTCTATGTCTCTATAACAACGTTTGGGGCTCAAAACAGATTAGTCATAGTAAAAATTTTCTTTTCAAAGAAGAGTTTGGTCGGGCGTATCTTCAATCTAGGAGGAAGATCAAGTAGTGAAATTTTGAAGATTGAGTTGACATTTACAATGAGATAGAATTAAGTTCTGATTATTACCTATGCTAGCAGTATTTAGAGTCCCCCCTACTTTCTCTTGTTGAAGATGTTAACTTGATATGCTTTAGGTCCAAGAGGCAATAAATAATAGGTCATAATGTTGAATGATCAAATCAATATTCTTAGACAATAAATAATAGGTCTTGATAGGTGTATGCAACTCTATGCTTTTCATTAAGGTTTCACAAAATGAACATGCTCATTAAGATACATTTTGCTCTTGTTTTAATATATGGTTTTAGTAGATTAACTGATTAAATTACCCAATTCAGTTATCCATATGTAAGCAGTGCATATAATAAGGGAGTGTGTAGAGTGTCGACAATCATGGTTAATGCTACTTCATAATTCTTCAACAACCTAAATCATGGAAATGCTACTTCATAATTTCTTCAAGTATGAGGATATGGTAATGTCCAAATGGAGAGATTTATGGTCTTCATGAAGTTGGAAGAATTCATGTGGCCACTGGGCCACTATATCCATGTCTCTTTCCACAAAAGACCATTTTAAGATACATGCTTAGGCTTGGGCCTTCTTTGAAATCATGATCACTAGGTCTCTTTCTAGTAAACTTCTCTAGTGGTAGTGTTTGGGGATTTAATATGTTTTCTAGAATACACGTTATCCTCGGAATCTCAGTTCTCATGCTCTATGGCTGACATAAACTTCATAAAAATTTTATTTTATTTTTAATTAAAATAAATATAGTTTTTATTAACGGTGTTAGAAGAAAAGTAATATTAAGGGGCATTTGTGCAAAAACAGTGTTTTATGAGGATACAGAAATAAATATAAATTTAAGAGGGTATTTACGCAATTTTGAATTTTTAGAAGGGTATTCATGCAAAAAACCCTAAAAAAAACATGCAGCAAGTCATTTAAATTCATCTGAATTTGCAAATGGTTTATCAAGAATCAGAAGTTACCGGAATTACTTGATTTTGTATTGGGTGTTACACAGAATCATAAAAGGAACATGAAAACAATCATAAAAGGGACTAAGTAGGTCTTGATAGATGCATGCAACTCTATGCTTTTCATTAAGGTTTCACAAAATGAACATACTCATTAAGATACATTTTGCTCTGCTACTTGGAAATCAGAAAGAAAAAAAATACACGATATGTAATTTTCTCCAGGAACACATCACAAGTGATTTGTTTCATAGAGCTTGAGCTGATCAAATTCTGAGATGTTTTAGTGACAGTTTCATCAATTTTCATACCTCTAATAGGCTTGTTGTGTGCCATTTCAATGATGGCTGTCACCTTTGCGTATGGCAAGAGATCTGAAGATGCTTACTGCTTTCTATTCTTTTGGGGAATGTTCTTCTTTTAAGTTAAGTTTGAGATATCCTATTGGATTTGGGTTTAGGAGGAGAAAGTTATGCATCATAGTGTTTCTTTTCTTGTGAACTATTAGGAAGCTAGTTGATAAGGTTGAAACAACTCCCCCAAAGTACAAAGCTTTTTATTTTCATATAGAACTATTATGAGTAATAATGGAGAATGGACTGAAGTCCTAGCATTAAGTTCATTCTTTTCTTGAAAGCAAGGCTGGTAGCTACTAAATAGATCCATAAAAGTCCGACTGTTGATAATGTTGCAGACTTTGATAGTCATATCTGTCTGTTTAAGAAACTAATGGTGCTGAGATAAGGTCATTGCTGTTAGCAAGAAATTTGAGTTAGAAAGGAGACTTATTGAAACAAGCTCATCTATTATTCCAGTCAACAAGCATGTGAAAGTTTTAGGGATTATTGGAATGCTTAACAATTGTGTGATTTTTTAGAAGTTTTGACTGCAGATGACACCGTCAATTTTGACCTGGAATTTGAGGCTAATGCAGATATAAATGCATGCATTCAATTTCTGTTTTTGTGTATAATTAGATAGATAGAGAGAAGGGGGTTGGGGAGTGGTGGGAGGGAAGGGGGGAGAGAGATAGATAGAGAGAGATAGAGAGATCGTACATGATGGTACATTAATGGGACTACAAAGTATAAGCTCTAGAAACCAAGCCGAGTTTGAAGGCCGTGTTGGCATGTCATGTAGTTGATGTTGCCTAAGGAATTATTTTTTATTCATTCTAAGGATGTATCTGCTGAAAAGATAGTCGGCGGAACCGTCCCAAACTGCTTTATTCGGAGGGTACCGAGCCGTACCGGCAGCAGACCAAAACGATTCCGGCAACCAAAATGAGAAACCGACGATGGAGGAAGAGGAGAAGGAAAGAGAGAAAAACAAAGAGAGCAGGGAGGGAGGGAGAGAAAGAGAAAGAAAGAGGAGGAGTTTGTCGACTTCACTTAAAAATAGCGAAAATAAAAGGGGGGCCCCTCTGGGACCCCCGTTTCGAATGAAATAGGGGACCAGAGGCAGAGCCCTTCCTTCGCCCCTCCACACGGCTCGTCGACCCTCGGCCGACCTCCGCCACCCTCCTCTCTCCCTCCCTCTCTCTCCCTTCTCTCTCTTTTTCTCTCTCCCACTCTCCCTCTTCTCCGCCCCCTCAACTATGTCGGTACAGGCCTAGCACAGAACAGCACAAGGCCGTATTGACCCGTGTGGCCGGGCAACCGGTCCGGGCTCCGGTTTCGGCACAACAGTCCTTGGCTAAAAATATTTTCTTCTAGAACTCACGCATGAATAATGGATTCTTGAGTTGACTAATTAGAATTTGCAATTTTTTCTTTTTTTGTGAAGTGCTATATGAAGGTTGAGTTGGATTGGTTGCTTGATTTCATACTCATGGTTTCCGAAGGAAATCGTTCTGGTTGAATTCTCACCATGACGTAATCTTCCTACATTCAACTCTTTATAACATTTGTGCAAATCAGCAAGGAATTTATATTTTAAGTTATTAGAGTGAATACGTTTGCTGATTTTCTGATGCAATGAATGCAGGTGTGATACAAATGATTGTGCAGACTTAAAGACTCTATGTTGATGAGACATGAAAATTAGGTCTATGGGCTGCCTAGATTTATAACCATTCACCACTTTGAAGGGACTTATGCCTAAGAACCTATTGACCGAACTATTATATGCAAACTCGGCTGTCGGTAACACAAAATCCCAGGTCCTAGCACGTTTATCTTGCAGACATTTTAACAAGTTTCTAAGGCTATGGTTGACAACTTCAGTCTGGCTGTCGGTTTGAGCATGATAGGCAGAAGAAAATTTTAGTTTGGTGCCTATCATGTGCCAAAGAATTTTTCTAAAGTAGCTCACGAATGTAACATCCCTTTCAGATATAATAAATTTTGGAAGGTCAGGAGGTCTAACAACTTCATTGAAATAAAGTTTGGCAATTCTAGAAGCGTCAGAAGTCTTAGAACAGAGGAAAAAGTGAGCCATATTGGAAAAAACGGTCCACAATCACAAAAATGGAATTGTGCTTGATAGAGGTACGAGAAAGTCCTAACACGAAGTCCATACTGACATCTTGCCATGGATATTCGAGACGAATCCGAATCTGGTAATACCCGCTCTTCAGATCAATCTTGGAAAAAATCGTGGCATCAGACATAAAATCTAAGAGGTCGTCCAGCCTAGGAATGGAAAAACGATAACCGTGATTTTATTGATGGCACGGCTATCAACACACATCCTCCAAGAACCATCTTTCTTGGGGGTGAGAAGTGCGGGTACAACATAGGGGCTCAGACTCTCACGAATATACCCTCATGTAAGGAGTTCATCAACTTGACGTTTCAGTTCAAAATGCTCGTTTAGGTTGAGCCTATGATGGGGAAGATTTGGTAAGGATGCTTCAGGAACGAGATCAATTACATGTTGGATATCATGCATCGGAGGAAGTGTGTCCGAAAGATCCTTAGAGAAAAGAAAATGAAACTTCTTAGAGAAAACAGAATGAAACTCCTCCAACAAGAAAACTGCTGTCGGTGGATGCTTAGGGTTCGGCTCCATATTGATGCTCTAGCCACAAGGGCAAACATAGGTGATTGGCTTTCAATATCTTTCATTACCTCTTTCGGAGTAAAGATGTGAAGTGATTCATCTTTTCGTAGAGTGGCACTCTTCTTTTCAGGGGCGGGCTCTTTAGGAGGCAATGAATTCAGTATAATTTTTCGATCCTGGAACATAAAGCTACACGAATTCGAACATCCATGAAGTGTGACGTCCATATCGTATAGGCAAAGTCTCCCTAGAATGACTTGACCTACGTCCATCGGAATGCAGTCACACTAGATTTCGTTTTTATAAGATAGAAATTGAATCGAGACGAAGCATCTTTCCAACACCGAAATGGATGTCTTATCTACCCAAGCTACCTTATATGGGTTGGGATGAGGGATAGATTTCAGGCCGAGGCGGAAAATAACTCTGGAAGCAATGGCGTTGATGCAACTCCTGCTATCAAATAGGATTTTGCATGTTTTACCATTGATCTTAATGAGTGTGTAAAACAGGAAGGCCCTACGCCAATCTTGTTCGGTCTTAGTATGAGCTAGAGTATACCTAACCACATGAAGCCTAGGATTTTGGTTATGCGGATCAGTGAGCTCATTTTGGGGTTCAGCTTGGATAAACTCTAACCCGATTTGTTCGTCTTCAAAGTCTTCTACAAAATCCTCGATGTTTGGTTCGTAGACTTCTTCGACACATTCATTCTCTTGGGTCCCAACTTCGAGTTCAGTCATTAGATAGGTCTTGATATTACATTGGGATGCTATATGGCCAAATTTTTGGCATCTGAAACATTGGGTTTGGCTTCTAGAAGGAGGGTTGGGATCTAGTATGTCTTTTCCTTTATCATTTGAAGAGTTTTGGACAGGCATCGGGGATGTCCTAGTCGGTGCTTGGCTAGGGCCGGGCTGGTTAGAAGGATTAGAAAGCGGTCTGGGTTGCGGGAGATAATTTTAATTAGGCCGGGCTCTTGGGGCCATGGGTCGAGGGTCGGTACGCCTCACTACAGGGACCTGTAAGAAACTATCCACATCTTGAGTCAACTGGTATGCTTGGCCAAGGGTTGTAATCTTTCGGAGGATTAGTTCTTTCTAAATCTTCTCGCGGAGTCTTGTCCGAAACCTAGAGAGAGTAACAGTCTCCTCTTCGATTACACCGCACCTCATATGAAACTCCTCAAATCGTGCAATGTAATCAACAACGGTTGATGTCCCTTGAGTTAGTTTCTGCCACCTATCCATAAGGCGTTGTCGGTAAGAGAATGGCAGATACTTCTCATTCAGCTTTTTCTTCATATCCTCCCATGTGGTGATACGAGGAAGCCTTTGGGTCCTACGTATATGTTCAACATTATGCCAGTACCAGTGAGCTTGCCCAATAAGCTTCATTTTGGCAAATCGTACTTTTATATTGCCAGTCATTTCGTACCACTCAAAATAATTATCCATGGCTGCTCTCCAATCAAGATACACGCTTGGCTCTAATTGACCAGCAAAGGTGGGGGCATCTACTCTTACGGTACGCAGTAGCCGTTCGTCAAGATTGCGCTGGTAATCAGGAGGATGTTGGTTCCTAGGAAGATGGGAAAGACCTACAGGTGGTGCGGCCAAACTGAACTCAGGATAGGCTGCGATTGGGGTTGGCGGTTCAGGAGTCCTAATGTGTCGCACTAGTGCACGGACCTCTCGCTTGAATTCTTCATGGTCAGCTTGAAAGGCAGCGAACCGTTTTATGAGATCTTGTAGAGCCTCGAAATCCATGGTAGCTCAAGGGGTTTTAGGTTGAATGAAGTGGTACTCCTTACCGCTACGGGTTGGCATGCAATGACAACACTAGTTGATAATGTGAAATGCAATGTTACCATGGTCTGCCATACCGGTACGGTCCGGCCTGGGATCGGTACCGGATCAGCGTGAAATCCGATACCGGTAATTTATTGTTGAAGAACCGGTACGGGACCGATACGCCACTGGTACGGGACCGGTTCGGACCGGAACGCCACCGGTTCGGACCGGTACGGGACCGGTTTCGTACCGGTCCGGGACGCCACCGGTACCGGTACGACGGACCTTGAATGTTACTAATGAGCTCTAACTGACTAAATGTAATGCAAAACAACCTACTAATGCAACCTACTATGAATTCGGAAATCAGCAAATTTTCACAAAAGTAACTTAAAATTAAATGTTACCGATTTGTACTTCGGTTACTTCGGAATTAAAGTATAAAATTAATCACTATAAGAAGTTAGGTTGCAAGTATGTTTTACGGTAGTTCTAATCCTAAAGCAACCCGATCGACAGATGTTGAAAAATACCCTGTCGCTAGGGTATGCTAATTTAATATCTAGATTTAAATGGTGAATAGGATGGGTTTGGTAGTAGATGTTCTAGGTTTTGAAGTTTGACAGTAAAGTAAATTTTCAAAATGGGGCCATCATGTAGAGAATTAGAACACAATTAGATAAGGAAGCCCAAAAGAAGGAAGAACCTATTACCTGTTGTAGATGCAGTCAACCGGAAGCTTCCGTTGTAGAGTCTCGAGCGCAAAGAGGATGACGGGCGCAGTGCAGAGAGCTAGCTGGAGATGTGGATCTGGACTTGCAGCAAAAGGAGCTCTTGGGCTCCTGGAATGGACTGAAGAATGTGCTGGATCGGGCCTGAGACAGGGCCAACGAAGGAGGGGGCTGGTGTGGTGTGCGTTGGCGGGCCCAAAAGGCCTGATGGGCCTACAGGTTGTTTGGGTCCTCGAGGAGGGGTGGGGTGAAAACGGGCTCGAGTCTAATGACAGAGGTGGCCCGTGAAAGAAAATGGAGGTGTGAAGTGGGTGGGGTTCGGGAGAAGAGGATTTAGAGAGGCGTTGGAAGGAGATGGGGGAGAGGGGGGGTTGGTCGGCTGGGTGGCCTGGGGTTGGCCGGTGTCATAAGGTGGGGGAGGGGATGAAGGGGTGGAGCTCGGCGGCGGCGAGGAACCGAGCAGCAGTGGCTCGGTGCGGCAGCTGGGAAGCGGTGACGGTGGGGGAGGCCGAGGTGGCGGTTCTCGGTGGAGCAGGCGGAGGATGGAGGAGGCGGCGCAGCTCGGCGGTGGAGCTCGTCGGGGCTCGACGGCGGTTGGCTTCGGTCGACTGCGGGAAGGAGACGGCTGAAGGAGGTGAAGCACGGCGGCGGCGGCGGTGGCGAAGCGGAGACGGCGCGACGGGGAGGGAGCTCGGCGGCACGGCAGAGGCGGCGGAGGAGTAGGGCAGTCACGGGGAGGGAGACAAACAGGTACTTTTTTTCCTTTTTTTTCTTTTATTTTTTTTGACCCTTTATGGGTTTAGATTTTCGGACGCAACCCGCTCCGATATCTGTACAGCCCGCACGTGCAACTCACGTGCACTGCTCTTTTTTTTTGGATCCGGGTTACCGGATCGTGGGCTAACCGGTGGGGGACTCTTACCCGTTGAGCAGAACGTCTTCAACCTCTCGACGACTTGGGAGGGCGGGTCGTTCCTCGCGGCGGTGGCTGCGGGGACGGGCTACGGCGGGGCTCTGCGGCGACAGGCGGCAGCTTGTCACGGACTCTGTTCGGTGGCGGCTTCTGGTGGCGAATCACCGACAGCGATCGGTGGCAAGGGCGGCCGTGGTTGAAGGGATTGGTGATGGCAACGGCGGGGTCGGACACGAACGGGGTGGCGGTGGCGGAGGATGGCAGACAAGGAGGCGTAGGTGGCGTGCGGAGCAACTGGCGGTGAGTGGTGGAGGTGGCGACCGCGAGTCTGGAGGCTAGTGGGAAGGATCCGGCGATGGAGATTTTTTTCTCTTGTTCTGGTTGTTGATGGGAACTGAGGGAGAGAAGAGAGAAAACAACTGGATCGTGACTTTGGCAACAGGGGCAAAGCCGACATGCTCTGATACCAAGTTGATGCAGCACCAGGACGGGAAAGGCTGTTGTGGCGATAGATCAGAGATAATAGGAGAGAGGGGAAGGAAGAAAGGGGAAGAAGAAGAGAGGAAGGGGGAAAGAAGAAGGAGAAGAAGGAAAGAAGAGGGGGGGAAGAGAAGGAGGGGGAAAAGAGAGAAGAGAGGTGACGTGGGGAAAGAAATTCTTATTCACTTCATTGAAACCTAATCATGATGAGAGTCCCCTATATATAGGGCCCAAATAAGAACAATTAACATAAAACCTTGCACAAAATAATTTTCAATAAAGCCCCAAAATAACACAAATAAAGCCCTACAACAATAAAAATGTAAACAAGCCCAAAAATAAAACACAAATAAGATCCAAAATAAGAATGGTGGACTAGATGGGCGGATGATCAGCTTTGATGTCCTCATCACAATCTCTCAAAATCCAATCCCGACTCTCCCTAGTATTCAAATCTCATTCCGATTCTGATTTCGATTCCAATTCCGGACACGTACCAAAAATGTCGAAAATATGGCCATTCCGATTCTCAATCATGAACCAAATGCGCCCTTAGTTGCTAGTGTCCATTAGTCTGAACATTGTTAGATGTATAGTGTTGTGCTACATTGCATCAAGATATGCTGGTCAACACGGACCCACATGGATCTACATGGTCCTTTTCGTCTGTATGAGCCCTCATACTTAACCAGATGGCATGATATCGTACCATATTGTGCCAGCCATATCACATAAGGATGCACCATATGGTTATTGAATTCTTTTATGAATCTATGCTTTAATCTTGATGTACATAATCAACAACAATGATGTTGATGTACATCTTGAGTTCACTTATCTCAGGAGACGTAACCTTCCCTCCTTTCCCCCTTGTGCGAACAATGTTGTTATATGATTCCTATCTTTCACAAACCTTTTCTATCTTTGATGAGGTTATAGCCACCAACCCAGCTTCAGCAATCAAATCAGCATCTTTCTCTCAATAAGATTGTGACTTTCCATTCAGTGGAAATGATTTAAGAAGTTTGCTGGAAGCAACATTAATTTAATGAAAATGATGTGGTTTCGTAGATGGTTAAGGTTTCTAGATGGATCAAAATATGTGGGAAATAAGATCTTCCTCATGCAAGATGAAAAGCTTAATGCAAGAATTTTATGGGGAAGGATGAGGATGAGTGGAGGCATTCCCCCACAAAATTGGGGTGCCTCTTGCCTTGAAGATTGGAACGGGTAGAGTTGCTGTTAACAAATAAAGGAGCTCATTCATGAGACTGCTGTTACCATGACTGGACTCGAGCAGCTGGAATCCTCCTTCAAGTGATTCCATGCTCCGGTTAAGATGCTGTTGTCAAAATGCCAAACATTTGTGGGAATTCAAAAATGTTGATTGCCAAGGACTGTTCCTCCTGACCATGGTATAGAAAGGTAACCTTGTTCCACTTAAAGGAGTCTCGGTTCAAGGCTTTGGCCATTTTGGGATGGTGGAAAGGACCCCCATGGATGATACCTCTTCATTGACATATATGGAGAGAGTTGGTTCACAAGGACAAGATTTCCCAAGGACTTAGAGGACTGTATATCAGATTTTCTGGAGCTCAAATGGATGTACAGAGTCCAAGTTTTGGGGATGAGCCCGATATGAACAGACCCTTTTTATGTCAGACTGGATCTGGAACACAATTTTTAACTAGGCTGGACCTTTTATTATTCTCTATATGAATCATCAATTATAATCTGTTTGGATAGGATGGTACAGATCTAAGGCTCTCACAGGGCAGACATACAATCACCAGCAGCTTATAAACCTATCTGTTGAACTGATATACCCCAACCAATTGTACTGTATGCTGGTTTTCTAGGTCAGTTGTTCGTTGAATCAGCAGCAAGATATCATACAGTTCAGAGTTGGTTTATCAATTGGACGGATATTGGAGATACTATTTTCTTAGAGAGTAGCTTACTCATTTAGCTATCCAACAAATGTTTCTCTACATTCTATCCTAGTCATCTACCAGCAGATAGCACCTATTGGATTAGTAATAAAGAGAAATGATCTTTGAATTGAGAATTGTAAGTCTACAACGTGTCATTCAATCCTAGCACCAGTTAGTAGGAGATGCTATTAGTAATTGCTCCTGCAGCAAAACAGAGCTGAGTTGTAAACTGCGCAAATAAAGAACTTTGATGCATTCCATCAGGCAAAAGTTCAGAGAAGCTTGTAAAAGGGGCATGCCGACTTCCAGGTCCATCAAGCGACCCGTTGGCGGTCGTGTTGGAAATTAGTTGTCCACGGGTTTAGGCTGCTGCTGCTAGGTGTTCCAGTCTGGCCCTTGTGCCAGGGCTATTAAAGATTTAATGTACGAGGCCTAATCCTCACCGGCTGTTTTCAATTTTGTCTTTCAGCCTATGAGAGTTGTATTAGGTGTCTATCAAAAATATAATAGAGGCTAAATTTGTGCGAATATGTAATGTTGGCCGTCTAAGCAATAGAATAGCTAGGGCGGGTTCCAAAGTTCATAAAATAAGCATCAATTTCTGTTCACCATCTTCTGTCTTCAGTAAATGGCTGGACGGCAGATGCATTTCTGATTTCAATCATATACAAAGGGATAGCGACATTAACATGCAAAATAGTTGAGTCGAGCTCACGATCGTCATTGTGTATATCTACACCACAAGATCAAAGAAAAATCAGAGTTTGGACGCGTAATATGTGTGGATGTAATACAGCTGCAAAGTTGCAAGATTTCTAATAAAACAATTGCTGCTTCGGCAAATGTGGGACGATCTTGTAAGAAGCGTTTGAGGATCAAGATGAAACGGATGAGATCAGCTATCAGCCCAGCAGGTAATGAGCTCCAATTGGTTCTGCTTCTCTGCCTTGTCTGACCTCGTCAACGATCTTGTCATTGTGCTCTGCATCAAGCTATAGGATTCTTGGTGCTGTTGTCGACACGGGAAGGTACCTAGTGGTTGGGCGGTTGGGAATTGATAGGGCATTTATGAGGTGAAAATCATGTTTCAACTAGAAGGTATTGAACTTTCTCAGCGGATTCTTGGAAAAATTTAGATGCTTGGAGTGCCCTAAGTCAGTAGTCGCCGTCAAAACTGGGAAAGAAGAATGGGTAGGTCCAGGATTTCTTATGTACTGCATGCATGTTTTCATTATGGGAAGCTGAAGCTCCTTAGAAGAACCAGGGGATTAACTTTGATGGAACCATCTTCTTGTAAGCTGATGAATCAAGCAGCAAATGTGGTTTATAGAAAATTATTGTCATGAGGAAATGGAAATTGTTGAATCAGCTTACCGTCCCCTATACTGATGCTTTAGCAGCACGGAAATACTTAAAGCATGTCTTTATGATTTGAATTTGATTTTGAAAGGAGATTCTTGGCAACCGTCCATGGATTATTTTGAAGTGAGATGTCATCGAAGAGGATGTCAAAATTTATGACTGCTGCCTTCCCATGCCGGACTCAAATTTGCAGGAGCCACAACAAAGCCTCTTAGACCCCTAGTTGATTTACTCTATGCAAGCAATATTGCCCCTCAATTCTTGGATATTTTTTTTCCCCTGTGAGAAATACGTGAGCAAAAAAACCACAACAGCCACAACAAAGGGCTGAAATCTGAGAGCTATCTGTTTCTTTACAAAGAAACAGATGATTATTTATTTATTTATTTTAACAGTAGTTTCGAGCTGTTTTACTACAATGGATGATTTATATATTTGTAGTGTGGATACATCCAAAGAAATTAAAATACTGCAAGTCTCAGGATGCCTTCATAACACAGTGGGATCAAAAGAAAAAAAGAAAAAAAGTTGCGTGGTAGAATGGTGATCCTGAAGGCTGGCTGCACGCTCACTTTGTTCAGACCTTCGAAGGGTTTGGGACGTCGATGGGGTTCGTCTTCTCTTTGTAAATGAAGAAGGCGTAGAAGCCCGCAGCAATCGTGAGCCCAGCCATGGCCCACACGACCACTGCAACGGGCAGTGGCATCATCGCTGCCACGCGGTACGAGAACATGGCGGTGAGGAGGGTTGAAAGCGACCAAACGGCCATTTTGAGAATCCCTCTACCGGGGGAGCCCTCGTGGGTGCTCTCGAAACGGCGGAGGCACCAGAAGAGCGATAGCAGATCAACGTAGGAGGTGACTACGAAGGCCACCCCCCAGGGATCGCTCCTCGATCTGTACAAGGCCGCGCCCGAGTTGAAGGTGAGGAAGGCCAGCGCCAGCGGCTGCAGCCATGAGAACCCGTCCGACTCCGGCTTGCCATGGCTTGCCACCGGACTCGCGGTGGGTCTCTGCCTGTTGGTTTCCAGGGCCGGCTTCAAATCCATGAGCCTCCTGGTTCCATACCAGGTGTGGGGCTCATATATATAGCCAAATGATAGTCAAGGCATCATCAGCTTTACAGGATTTTCCAGCGACATAAAATCCTTCTATTGAACCAAATAAATAGAAAAGCGTCCATAGGATCCCGAGGAAAAGGGTTAAACTAACGGACGTTAGGAGCGATAGCGGGTATCAATTTCAAAAATGGCTCCGGATCGGTCGCTCATCCGGCCCACCGGGTCAATTGGCCTTGGCCAGATGGGGCTTATGTTAAAATATCTTTTAAAATTTAAAAAACAATAAAACTAAAATATGCATAGTAATTGATGAAGTTTCTATTTTCTTCAGTGTTCTGCTATCCTTCAATTGCATCATATCTAAAAAAATAATCACCGACTTGCTTAATTTTTGAAAATTACAAAATAAATTATGTATCATGTAGCAAGGTAAGTGAAAATTGATATTTATAATATTATAAATAGTAAATTTTTGAAAATATCAGAAAAAACAAAATGAGTATACATACTTACAGGCGTACTCACACACATTTATATACACAAACTTCATTTTCTACCCCAAAAGAATTAGTTATTTTCGTTAAATAATTTATTGTGGAATGCGTATTTAAAACTACTTCACCAAAAGATAGAAAAAATAAAATAAATAATTCTAATAAGAAATAGCAAAAGTTGTAGTGGTCGAGAGATTTACTTTCTTTCCTTTTTTTGTCTACCATAGCTTAGAGGACCTCAGTTCACCTGGCTTTAGCTTGCTTGAATCACTTTTTTCTAAAAAATCAGTTGGTCGGTGGTTTTTGTCCGGTTTAATTGACAGTACTATTCCATTAGAAATCAAACCAGCTAAGAATCCAGTTGGTTCGCTTCAGGCTTGATGACTATGTATTGTAATCAAAGTTTTTGGGACATTGTTATTCTATGATAAAGGAAAATTTTAAATTGTTATTAATTATTGTAATGATTATAATGACCACCAGTTGTTCAAAAGTGTCCAAATTTGATTTTTATAAATCTAAATTAATAAGTGCTATAATAGTTTATTAATAAATTAATAACCGTTAAATTTGTAATTTAAATTGATTACAAATTGTTCGAAAGTTACTATTTTTTATAATGAGGGAACAATGGAATTGGTAATTGATGAATATTACTTTTCATGTAATGACTAATATTTTAAACAATTTGTAAAAACCAATAACAACAAAAGCAATGTTTTCTTATGTTTTAAATAAGTGCTTAATACCCTTCTCACGATCACGAAGGCTGGACAAGCACATTGGAGCAATAGAGACCGAAGCACGGCGGGTTTGCATAGTGGAGTTTATGTGGAGTCACAAAAGTGAGAAGCCCCGAAAGGTGGTGCACAGAAGAAATGCTTGGAGATATTTCTCATAGTTTGTGAACTGAAGTCCAACAAATTAAGACTCGTTTAGTTCGCGGAGAAAGGAGGAGGAAAAGTATGATCAACAAAAAAGTAATGAGATGTCTCTTGTTTGGTTGGAATTTTCAAAGGAGAGAGACGAAAAAGTTGTATTCCTATGAAAATATGATTCCCACATTTCATGGAAAAGTCTTTTCTATGAGTCCGAAATCACTCCATTGTTATTTTTTTTCAAAAAGGCCCTTTAGCAATAAAGAGGCATTAAAGACCTAATTTTATTAAGGGTATAATAGGAATTACACAACTTTTTCAAAAAAGTGGATGGTTAACCAAACATAAGCACTATGAAAATCTGTCACTTTTCCATGGTCCACCAAACATGCCAAAAATACTTTTTCAGTCATCCTCTTCTTAGAAATCTGCTTTCTAGGATTCATATTCCTAGGAGGAAAAATATTTTTCGCGAACCAAACGAGCCCTTGGAGTCTTATGAGCGTAGGCTTTGCTTCTAGTGGTAGCATGAGTAAAGTTGTGGTAACCAGATTTTATATGGCAAGAATCACACATTGACATGGCATGTTTGTGGCACTCTGGATTGGAGTGATTATTGGTTGGCCAGGTCCACCACCAAGCTAGTGGACTAGTCTAATTATGAAACAGCATGCACGAAGCTAAACAAAATGGAAAAGCATGTAATGTACATATGTTTATCTATGTTGATTCACGATTAGATTGGTCCCCAGCTTAGCTGGCGGCCCAATAATTAATATCTAAATTGGCACTCTAGGTTGGCAAGGAGCTGCAATGCGACTTCTAGTAAAAAGAAACTTGGCACTCCATGCTCACCACCTCCGCATCCCAGATTCCCCTCCCCTAGTTGAGTCCCTCAAGAGATTGTTGCCTCCACCTGTCTTCCTCTCCAAGCTCCTCGACGCCTTCCTTGCATCGAAGTTTGAGTTTGAGTTGCTCCTCATCAATCGCAAGCCTATCGTCTTATTAGCTCCCTAGACAATCTTGTTATTGGCCTCCTCAATCATGCCATCAAGTCTCTCGATCCATATATCGCTATCTTTCTCATCCTCCACCCTTACCACTAGCTATAGTCATCATGCCCTCATTGCTGCCTCTTCCCTCTTTGCCCTTTGCCTTCTCTCATTGATGCCCATCTTCGTTGTGCCCGTCCTCTGCTGGGTCGAGAGGACCAAGTTCTTTGGTTGATAGCAGGGCATCTCATGGGCAAATTATACCCTATACCGCATGCACCAATATGGCCATGGACTATGCCAGTCAACTCATTTTCTTTCTGAGGGCCAATCATCGAGACGGGCATATGATGAATGAGGCCCGCCAGAAGGAGACATGATGATTAACACAATACACGGCCGCACAATACACGCAATGTAAGATATAATTTCTCCATCTCATGGTCACTTTCTTGTACCCTGTTGGGGAATTGGTTAATAGGACAACGGGTCTTGGTCATGTTGGCCCAACTCACGGCCCACACAACCATTGGCCCAACAATGGGTGTCGGCGTCACATGGTTGCTTTCTTGCAATGTCACCGAAATTTCCGCTTACCATATTGGTGAAGACAAATTCACAACTTGGCTCTTCCACATCTTGTCCACTCATTGGAGATGACTGATATTTAGAGATTTAAATGCACTGCCTGCAACATATTCTTTCTTTTTTCAAAAAAAATATAGCTACATTGAAGAGCAGTTGGTGTTGAAATAAACTTTGTGATGGTGAAACTTTTGGAAAATGTTGGATATTTTAGTTTTTCTCGACGGAAACGATGCTGCTGCAAAGTCATTATATATTTAGGTGTAATATCAACAATAGATGTCGACATGACACCATCACACTTTCTCATTGTGAAGAAATATTATGGCTCGTAATCAAAAAAAATCGTTACGTTTGTAGGTATTATCCACATTTGATGAGGACAACTTTGCAATTCAATATCGTTCATGTTGAAGTATATTAAATTTTAAATCATGACATTTGTAGATATATCCACGAGCTGATATTAGATCAATTTATTTGAAGGTAAGATTTGTATAGTTTCATCAGTTCATTGCTATAAGCTCTAAAATGCCAAATTATGATTGCCATATGGCTTGTATGGTAATGGGGTTATAAATTGAATTATAAGGCTTTTGGACTTCTTTTTGGCTCATGAATAGTTTGTTGTAGAACTGTTGTACTTTCCATTATGTTCGGAGAATATTTTCTTTTGTAGCAATCATAACCTTTCATTTCACATTCATATATGTTTCTTGGAACTCTCACTAGTATTAGGTACTGTTTTCTTTCTCATTTCTTTCAGAGTTTGCCATCTCTAATAAAAGCAAACTTGCCAAAATTTATAAAAAGAAAATAAGAAACTCGTTGATAATAAAATACTTTTTAATCAAATAGAGAATGACATTAATCATGTTTTCTCCTTCACTGCATGCTCTAAATGCTAGTTCATGGCAATCACAAGGTCCATATCAATCGTCTTGGAACAATTCATGTAAGATTTCATATGTTTGACGTGTGTTTGGCAACCGAATTGGATTGTAGATGATGAATCAGGGTGTGCCTATGAACATAGAATTATAGATTGTTTCTTGAAGCTATTAGAATCTCCAACAACGGAAAGAAATATCGCCGGCATTAATTCTTGTGGTGCTTACGTTGCAGGCTTATACAGGCGTCATGGCTGTCATATTATTGTTATACTGTAATTGCATCAAAGTTATTCAAATAATAGCTGTTATCTATATCACTTTTTAAAAAATATATCAGATAATTATGCAAGTACGAATATTGTGGCCTCCATAGATCATTATAACGCTTAACAGCGACGATGTTTTTTTTTTTTTACACGATTCCTATCCAGGTGTAAGAGATTTGCATCTGAATAAGTTATCTTGATAAGATCTTCATCACTTTTTCTCCCTTATAAATAATAATATTAATCGTTCCATTTTGGTTCAAACGCTACGACCTCTTGCCCTTTGGAGCAGGAGGGTTGGTGGTTAGGTATAGAACGGAGTTCTTTCGCGCGCGGAGTTATTTGACGGAGGCGAGAGCGCTGACGCTAAAACGGAGTGGAAACAGAAGAGCTCTGTTACGGCGGCAGGGTAGAGGAGGAGGAGGAGGAGGAGGGGGAGAGAGAGAGAGAGAGAGAGAGAGAGAGAGGAAACTAGATCGTTCGAGCACTTCCCTAGCTGTCGCTCTGGGCACTGGCCTCAGCCGGCAACGGCGGAGGATGAGGTAGCGGCGGAATAGGAGGATCTGGGGATTGCCGAGGGCCTCGCGGACGAACGACCGTCAGGCTTTGGCCAGCCATGGCGGCGAGATTGCTAGCTGCGAAGTTTTGGTCATGGCGGGGACTATCGGCGGAAGAGATGAGCAGAGGGGAGCAAGAATCGCTGTTTTCGTTTCGGTTTCGCTCGGGTTAGAAGATTTGGTTCGCGGAGTCTGTCCGAACTTGCAGAAATATTCGATTTCCACAATTCCACGCCATCCATCGTCGTATTCTCACGGCGCCTTGTGCGGATGAATATCGAATATTTTTTCGTGAAAATGACCTAAGGTAGGTGGGCCATAGGTTGGAACCCGTCCGCGGTGGGAATTCGCTTTCTTGAGTCGATGGCGCGCTCGGAAAAAGACTTCGAGAGGTTTGACTTTGTGGCTGCTGCTCCCTCGCAAAGGAAAAAAAATGGACAGACAAATATTTTAAGGGCTCGTTTGGAATGTTGGATTAAACATGAAAAAGTGACGGATTTATAGAGTACTTATGTTTGGTTGACCATCCACTTTTTTGAAAAAGTTATATGTAATTTCTATTATACCCTTAATAAAAATTAGGTTTTTAATGTCTCTTCAATGCGGAATAGTCTTTTTGAAAAAAACTAAAGATGGAGTGATTCCTGCCTCGTGGAAAAGTAACTTTTCCATGTTTCTCATGAGAAATACTTTTCCATGAAATATGGGAATCATATTTTCATAGGAATACAACTTTCTCATCTCTTTCCTTTGAAAACTCTAACCAAACAAGTGACATCTCATTACTTTCCTGTGGACCACACTTTCCCCTCTTCTTTTCCCGTGAACCAAACGAGCCCTTAGGGAAATAAGAAATGGAAAGATTACGCGTGGTATCCCTTTTAAGTTTGTGCCAGCTTTATTTGGATCTTAAAAATTTTAATTAGCTACCAAAATTTTATTTTTATTACAATATGTTCCAACCATCAATCAATCTGTGTTCACGAGACAAATAGAGTAATAAAATGACAAAACCATTCTCGAATCAGAGAGGTCGGTTTTTCTTTTTTTCACATGATCTAAAAGCACTAATTTTATTATTGATCCACATAGATAGTACTTTATCTTCCATCCTTCATCCATATGTACTGATTTCAAAATACTTCATTCTTTATCATCTTTCTGCATGTTTGAATCTCGAAGCACTCCATCTTTTGTCATTTATTTGATACACAATTGTTAAAACACTCTATCCTATATCATTCATCTATCTATACAGATCTCAAAGCGCTTCATTCTTTATCATCAAATTATCTGCACGGATCTCAAAGTGCTTCATCGTTTGTCATTTATCTAGTTGCACAGATTTCAAAGCATTCTGTCTATCTAACTTTTCTTTTTCTACAATTCATGCTAAAAAAAAGTCTTTTACCATGTTAGCGAGAAGGGCAATTTTGTAATTTTATAAATTTAGTATTAGATGACCTCCGTGCCGTAACATTTTGTATGGATATAGATGGTTGGATCGTATTGTAACAAATT
The DNA here is from genome assembly GCF_009389715.1 of Phoenix dactylifera. NCBI lineage: Eukaryota > Viridiplantae > Streptophyta > Magnoliopsida > Arecales > Arecaceae > Phoenix > Phoenix dactylifera. Next base: position 21,513 of record NW_024068942.1, on the reverse strand, counting down.
AAATATGTTGATGGTTAATAAACTTTTTTTTTTCAAATTTTTGCGTTGTAAGTGCAAATATCCCGGTCTCAGAAGGGTATAATTATTTTTTAAAAAAAGAAAAATACCAACTTTTATTATTGTCGTCTTGTGAGCATCTCTGTAGAGTCTCTGGACTGGAGTGTCCGTGGAAAGCTGCCTTGGATGCAAGAAATTTTTATAATAAAAAAATAGAATAAAGCCAAAGTCTGGTATTTGACTAAAATTGGAATTGGTTGGCATAGATGCGCCGTGCGAAAAAGTGTTCCAGTTACAAACCAGTGATATATGTATGCAAGTCGAGACAAAGTTTGAATTCAGAACCTCTGCTTTGATATTATGTTGAAATCACAAATTTATCTCAAAAACTTAAGCTTATAAGATGAGATAGATTTATTTATATATTTTATATTTTTTTACGGTTATAAGTGAGAAACAGGTGAATTACTTGGCCTGATAGTGTGCCGTGACGCAATTGATCTCTGCGCTAGATCACCACTGGCAGCCGACCGGTATCTACATGTGGATCAATCAATCTCATGTTTATATGGTGAGCTAATGGCCTTGTCGGAGCGCAGGGCCGATTCATGCATTCATGCTTTGGATGAATGGAGAAGCACGCACTGTTCTATCAAAGCATTTTAAAATTAATCAATTTAAATAATTAATTAATAATTTTATATTAAAATTGATGTAAATAATTTATTGATAAACATATTTAATAATTAAATGAATACAAAAATACCATAAAACTCGTGGAAAGGATGAAAAGGACGGGCCATCGACTAATTTAAAGAGAACATCCAGCGTGATTATTAATATATTTTTAAAGAAAAAATCATTCACGGATGGTCCAAGACTTTTACTTGGTAATGTCAACTAATTCACAGGCTGGTAGAAAGAGAGAAAAAATTGAAACAGGATGGTCATCGACTATGGCAGCGAGCTTTTTAGAGTGATGCAGCTTGTAAATTCAATATCACCTCTTTAGGATCAACATCCTTCCTAGAATCAAGAATATCATGTATAATACACAAATAATAATGAATAATAAAAATTACATATTATAGACAAAATTAATAAGAAAATAATTTAAATAAATTATTATAGAATTATGGAAATATTAAAAATAACTAGAATAATATTTAAGTAGCAATTGTGTTTAAGTACACCTTTTAAGGACTAGTTCTTGATGGTGGTGTTATGGTGTAGAAGATCATGATAGAGAACCTCATAGAAATGCATCCACAGTAATATACCATCATCATTGCAAGAGGAGACCAAAGGTCACTGTCATAATATATAATATATAAGTCCAGACTGCCCAACACCTAAAGGATCATTTGGCTCAAAAAAAAAAAAAAAATAGTCGATGATAAAATGAAAAAATATCTTATATTTAATTAATTTTTTAAAAAATATATATAAAAATATAACTTTTTCATAGAAATAAGAATCCAATATTTTATTAAAAAAATATATAGAATATAGAAAAGTCCAACTTTTCTGCTAGGGGGAAATGAGAATATTTTTTAAAAAAAATACTTTTAAGCTTTTAGATAGAACGAAATAGGATATTTTTTATTAAGAATATGATAAATATTTTAAATATTTTTTTGACAAGTGTTACTTAACCAAATACAAACTATTCTAGAATGTGCTATTCTTTTTGGTCAAATAAATATGTAAAATATTTTCTCAATAAAGTATGTATTAACTTTTTATAAATAATATTTTAATAATAAAAAATTCTAACGTGAACCAAACGGATCCAAAGGCACATCCAACAAGTTTTTAATCTGACCAAGGCGGGCGATATGAATTGTAGATTTTAAAAAAAAAAAAAAAAAAAACTTTCCCAAAAGTCCAAGATCTTTGTTGAATTCTGAAATCCGTAAAATTTCCATCCTTTGAAATCCTGCGGATTGGCCTGTAGACTGCGAGTCTCTGCGAAACTTGTCCAGTTTCTCGTAGACTGCAGCTGGCTTCACTTGTCTAATCAAATATTTGGAAAAAGGACAGATTTCCATTTCCCGGGGGACAAGGCAATTTCTAGGATCCTAGGGATGCGACATTGCTTTAATTTTTTTCTCTTGACGTGTGGAATAATTTTTAATAGTGACTATTTGGAAAGGGAGATTTGCTTGAACAAGAAGAGTATAAATAATTTTTATAGAATTTTAGAAGGGTAAAATTTTCTTTTTTATCAATTAATAAATATTAGGATTACTTTTAAAAATATTAAAAGTGAAATTGAAAAAGGAGATAAAGTTGTAGAATATGTTTAAGATGAAATGGATAGATTAAATTATCTTTACCGCCAGAATGAATTATTTTAAAATGAATGGAAATATAGTTTTACTTTTTACTCCTCGAATAAATATATCATGTCGGTGGGTTAAATTGAAATAAGTGGAAATTTTTTCATTTGAACCTCCTCTAATATACAGGTAAATGCAGCATAAATTTTTATTAGAATAATTTAATTAGATAAAATTTAAAACAAAAAAGATTTTGGGTATTTTTTATTTGTTAATCGTAATATTTTTTTTAGCTTCTCAATCTCCAGTCTATTCAATGCGAATTTCCCAATGTGATATTCGCGCACTTCTTCGTTTTGATTTCATTACCTGTCGTCAACCTAATGTTTCTCGAGTTCTTTTCTTTTTCATTTTTATTTTAATTTTTTGTGATGTAGCTTTTTCACTCCCAACAAGTCTATGCACCTTCCTGGTCTGGAATCACGCGCAAAGCCCGTGTCATCGAAGCTGAAGAGTGGAGTGTATGGTATTGGACCGACAGGTCTGTGTCTTTGCTATATCATCCATGCATCTGTAAAGATCAAAAAGCATTCCATCTTCTATCATTCATTCACTTGAATAAATCTCAAAGCATTCAATCTATTATTCTCCCATCTGCATAGATCTTAAAGCAATCCGTTCGTCATCCATTCGCCTAAATAAATCTCAAAGCATTCCATTTCTATCATCCATATGTTTGCATAGATCTTAAAACACTTTCATCCGCTTGCATAAATTTTAAGGTGCTTCATCCTCTTTCGTCCATCCATTTGCAAAGATCTCAAAGCGCTCCACCTCTGTTATCTTTATACCTATTACAGATCTCAACGCACTTCATCTTCTGTCAACTATCCAATTGTACAGATTTCAAAGTGTTCCATTCTTTATCATCCATCCATCTACATAGATCTCAAAGTACGTTGTCCTCTATCAAAGATCCATATGCACAAATTTCAAATCACTCTACCAAATGGCAACCGGATAACCCGTTCTGAATTCTAATAGGATCCATTTAGCTAAACCCTATAGGGTTTTGGGACGGATTTGGATTTTAAATTAGAACCCGTTAGACTTTGGGACACCCTTAAGTACCTGCTACCAAATTATATATACTATTTTTTAATAATTTTTAACAAAAAAATATTTAATGAGAGGGGAATTGAACCTAAAACCTCATGGGCATCAACCTCTGCCTTTAGAACTAAGATCTAAAACTCAATTATATTTAGATTGTTTGCCAAATTATTTATGCTCATTTTTATATGATATCCGAATAATCCAATCCGAATAAATGTTAATTGGATGGGTTTGGATATGAAATGAATTTACCAGTTTTTGATGGGATGAGTTTGAGATTTTTTGGTAAATTTTTAATCGAATTTGGGACGGATTTCGAAAGTAGAATTTTAAACAGGTTCGAATATGAGTAATTACAAATTTTGTGGATATCCTAACCCGTTGCCATTCCTAATCTTATATCATTCATCTGCCTGCATAGATTCAAAGCACTCCATCTTTTATTATTTATTTGTTTGCAATGATCTTAAAGCAATTTGTTCTCTACCATCCATTTGTCATCTTAAAGCGCTACATCCTCCTTCATTTATCCATCCGCATATATCTCACAGCGTTGCATCCTTTATTTGTTTGCACAAATTTCAAAGCAATCTATCATCGATCATTCATTCATCTGTGCAGATCTCAATTCAATCCATTTTTGTCATCTATCTATCTACATACATTTCGAAGCGCATAGCCTTTTATAAATTTGAAATATATTCTGATAAATTTAAAATTTTTATTACGATTAATTAATAATTTTTAAATTTTTAGGATCTAAATGTTTTATTTAGTTATATATTTTTCCGGCGTCGTTTTTGTTTGGTTGCATCGACCTCGCAGCCGGTCATAGTTTGGTCCCCAAAGTGAAATTATTGGTGCGGTTCTTGTCTTTTATAAAGTAGAAACGACAGATGATGAAACTTTCCACCGGAGGAAGTTTCGCGGAAAGTTCCTAAGATGTTGCATCTTCCGTCATTTTTTGGCTTTTCGAAATCCTCTCGCCATTTGGACCCAAGACGAAACCCAGTTAAAGAAGTTCCTTTCCTTGTTGGATGAAATGGAAATCGAACGGTGGGCCCGCTGTCACCCCTGTTATAATTGGTTAGCCGTTTTTCTGGGTGCCATTTTGGTCGCTTTCAGACTTGTTTTTTATTTTTTTGGTCTCGTAGTGGTGTCGTACACGTCACGTCATCGTCACGTCATTATCACGGCAAGAATCACGGCAAGCGCGAGTCTCGACTCGAGGAAAAGTCACCACCGAGTGGCATTATTCTTCCTTTGATTTTTTTTGTTCTTTTTTAAAGTTATTCTTCCTTGCGGTGGACGTGGGATTGGCCCAGCGCACGCGGGGAGCAACTTCCCGGGGTCTCTCTTTCTTCATTTCTTTATCTATTGGGCGACCGAATGACCGTGACACCGATATATTTTCTAAAATACACGCAATGGCGACGTCTTTCGTTGGGTAAGATAAGACTAGTTGCTTGGCCAGACGTGTCACACCTTCAAGTCATGCCAGAGAAATTTCATCTACTCTTCCGATCTGAAATATTCTACTCGATGGGAGCGGATGAGAAAGCATGAAAGTTTGAGAAAGTCATGAGTAATTTATCAAAACAAGGAGTGGTTCATCGTTATTATTGTTTATCATTCCTGACTGCATCGTGCTTCTTTTATAATTAAATAAACTATCATTCCTGACGTTCGCCGGCATCCAACTAGCGTTGGTGCAAATTTCCGCCATAAAATAATTTCCACGTTAGATCTAACGGAGAGACAAGTCGGCTATCAATTCAATTCAGAGTGTGGATCCATATAAAAACGGCCACCCATCGATTCGGAAGACTTGCAGACTGATGAGGACGATGAGCTTCTTTCAGATATCACATATGCATCAGAAGACGAATAGAGCTGCAGACTGAGTTGCCTCCTATATTGTTCGGCACTTTGGATTGATTATTTGGACTAGTGTCGTTGAGATTTCATTTTTTTTGTATCATCTTATTTCTTCTGACTTGGCAGATTGTACCCACGTAAGAGCTATATGAATGCCGTTTGTATCCAAAAAAATAATTAATTATATAATATTATTATATAATCTCATTAATTATCTCAATCTCTTAATATAAATTCCGTTTGCGTAGAAATCCCACCTCCCGTCACACGCTTCAATATTCTTTTCATATCTTTTTTACCGACTTATCTAAAAATTGCTTCTAGTTCTAACGCGAAGCTGAATGAGATTGTCGTTATCCCACCCAAAGTATTTTTAGATGCACTATTAAAGATTTAAACTTTTTTTTTTAAGAGTAGGAGCTGGAACCCTCTAGCCATACAATGTCATGCCTCCAATTCAAGATCGCAAGCCGCAAGTCACGACAATAGCTGCACACTAATAAAAATTCTTTTCCATCTCATCATAATATTATAATCGGACAACAAAAATAATTTAAATAATATTATTTAAATTCTAATTAAATAATAAAATTAAAAGTCTTACAAAACTAATAATATTTCAAAATCTTGCATCAACTCTAAAACAAAAATCTAGGCTAAATAAAGATGTCAAAATATTGTCTTTAATCACTCTCCTATGATAAATCTCCGAGTCAAGCTAATTTTTTAGATCTATAAAAATAGTGAGATATTGTATAATGAGCTAAACAACCAAATTAGTAATGAACACTTTAGCTAGATAAATCACATGAGGAGCTTGAATGAGTACAAGAAGTTGGCCGATTTTTCCCTCTTCCAATTGCAGAGAAATAACATATTCTTGCACAAAGAATAAGAGGATCGATATTGCAAATTGTAAAACTAACCATATTTTCTGCAAAACCTCCTAACTGAAATAACTGTCAGTAATTGTTGAGTTCAGTTAGGATGCACTTAGGGCAAAGCTAACCCATACCCCAACCTGCAATCTAAGCATTGGGCCAATGTCTTCATGGGCTGGGCTTGGGCTTGTGGTCTATGAGCCTGACTTGGCATCCCTGTCCCTAGAGCATTTGAAGCTCCTCTAACAATTGTAACATTTGAAGAAAGTAAAAAGGTGCATACATCCCCTTCCATAGGGATCGTTATTATTTACTCTTAATCCCCCCCGAAATGCACGAAGTAGTATTAGCAATAGCGTGGCTAGTCACTGAATCCACCTTATCCATTCAGCTACCTCATATCCACTTGGAATCATATGATATCCATGCATATCCATGCACCGGACGACAAGCAAGTTGACTAATTAACATCGTTTGATGTAAACACAGCAATGTCCTAGTGGTTGCAATCCTCCAATCTTTGAGAGTGGAAACAAGTATTCAAATCTCGGATGGTGCATCTTATTTTGCTTTCTTGGTAGAAAGCATCATAGGATATCTGCGTGCACCATTCGAGCCACGGAATAGTGGATTCCACAATTCCTTGTATATGATAAGGTAATATTGATATGTTTTATATATCATAACATTGATCGAGAAATGTCAATAGTTGTTTGTTTGTTGGTCATATTTAACAAAATAAATAAATAAATAAATTCGTTGCTTCCAACGGTAACCTTATCAAGTTATTTGTAGGGCTACTGCATCTTTTTCGATACTATACAATAAACAAACATAAATACATTTGTATTCTATCAATTACCAGCAACAAAACAATTTCTTTTTTAGTTAAAAATCTAAATACAATGTTTCTACTTTTAGCTGTAAATTTATTGCAGTTCAATTAGAATCCTAGGCAACCAAACACTCTGGCATCTGTTTTTTTTCGTAAAATGAAGAAGAAAATGAGACAGAGTTAGTCCGGCCTCCCAGAAACATGGGAGATATGGAGTGCAACAGATCGTTCGAGCCTCCTGCTTGGGGTGTAGTATTAGCCCAGTCACCTTATAGCTCAATCCCAGGGAAAGAGCAAGCCCAGGGTTGTGGGGGGAGCACCTTCACCTCCTCTCCCTCACCACAGTCTTTCAGCACTAAGCTTCCCCATGCAACTATCAGTCCTGGCTTTCTTCACTTAAGATGTGTCCATGCGTTTGTCAGGACTGGGTTTGCTGTTAGCTAGGGGTAGAAAACTCGAGCTCAAGTATGATCCAACTTAAACAATGCTTGAAAGTGCGACTCTAGAACATGACCCGGATGGATTTATTTTCTTAGGCTAGCCTAGGTTATGTTCATTTTTTACCAAGTTCATGCTAGGTTCAGATTGTATCTTTTCGTGCGAAAGAATGAGTGGCCTTCTTTCACGACATCAACTGGTGGATCTATCAATGGATGTTGCAACTGAAGATCTGCAAGGCACGATCCAGCAATAGACGTTGCAAATGAAGATCAATTATTTTTTTGCGTGAAAGATACAACCCCAACCCATTCGTGCCTATCTGAATACTTTTGAGCTTTCTTTATTTGGACTGCTTGGGCTCTAGGGCTCTACTGAGCCTAGGCTTGGGCTCCAAGGCGTCAAATCTCTTGGTCCAGCTCCTCGGAGTCACTGATGCTGGACCATCTCATTGCTTGCCCCAATTTGATTAAAGGGTCCAACTTAAGATCAAAATTTTAGCGACTTACGCTACTGTAAGTAGTAGATTTAGTCTACATAGCACTCATTATTTGTTTTTGTTTCTGTATTTGTTTTTTCAAATGATACATAAACCCAACTAAGCCCTAACAAATACTGACAATTCGAGGCGTTCACCTTGGCTAGAGTATTCAAATGAGAAGGAAAACCATTCAACAATAACCAAGGAGAATCATTTGTTAGCAGCACAGGAAACTAGCTAATTGGTGACTTGATTGGCTTCGAGAAAAGTATCAGATGCCAATAAGCTTGGTAGGGAGGAGAACCAAAGCCCAAATATCAGCAATGGAGAAGGAAAATGTTCCAGGTCGCTGCTTCTATTAATCCAGTTAATTACCACATTGAGATCCCCCTCAAGCCAAACTGAACTAGCCCACAGGCCGCTCTCCTATTTTGTCCATGCTGCATCAAGCTTAATGGTCGACGCGGAGGTTAAATAGGAGGGTTTACATACAGCTGCCAGAATTCTCTCCCCTAGAAGTCTTTGATAACATGCCACTTTCCGTTTATGATTTGTCAAAATTAACCTTCACCATTCCTCTAGCGTGGGCTTGCCAGGAGAATAGAACGGACCCAGAATGTGAAGAGCTCAGAAAGCAGTGGCTTCTCCAGAGTACAGAATGATTAACTTGCTTTTAACCATCGAGGAATTCAGTAGACAGGAAGAGGGCTTGTCTAAATAAACTCATAGGACTCATCTGGTTTGTGAAATGAAATTTTCCTCGCCGAAATATTTTTTCTAGAAAGCTGATATCTGGAAAAATAGATTTTACATGTTTGGTTGACCATAAAAAAGTTACACATTGTAGAATTGCTTATGTTTGGTTGAACATCTACTTTCTTAGGATCTATTTTTCTGAAAATTTTATATAAATACCTATTATGCCCAACCTTACCCTATTCTATTTAAAAGCTTAAGGGCACTTTTGGCAAAAAAAGTTATTCCAATCTCTAGTCGGTAGGAATTAGGCTTCTTCATATCTCATATAGAATTTTCTTTTCTATGAAATATGAAAATCTTATTCCCATGAGAAAGTCATTTTTCCATATCTCCTCTAAAAACTCCAATAAAACATAGGGTATTTCTCCTTTTTTTTCATTGACCATCTTTGTCCTCCTCCTCTATCTCCGAATCAAACGAGTCTGGGGAAATGTCATAACTTGACACAGTCACATAAACCCTAAAACGATGTCTAGAGATCACTCAAGGCTTAAAAGAAACAATAACCAAATAATTTCAGAATTTAAAACAACAATTAATGGACAACTCAATCCAATAAAACAACTATAAATAAATAACCAACTTGTTAAATTATAAAATTTCAAATGTTCATCGGTATCAGAAAATAAAAATAACTAACTAACTAACTAGTATTCTGAATCTCGAACTCCATGCCTCACCCGCTGTGACAACGTACCATGTGTCTCTAAAAAAATGCAAGAGATAGATATGAGCTTTTCTATCCGAGAAAGAATTTCCACACACCTATATCTTATAATAATAAATGACTAAAATGACAAATAATTTATGCAAATTTTATGCTACAAAATACCATAATTGCAAAATGAGCATGGCATACACATCTTTAAAATGCAATAACCACACCAAATAATTTTCTCAAATTAACTTATATTGGATTCGATAACATTTAGATGCTCAGCTCTGGATTATCACAACTACATTTTCGGCCCGTGGCGGAGCATCAACAGTACCTCATTTCTGGCTCGTGGCGGGGTATCAATAGTACCATATTTCTGGCCTATGGTGGTGTTGGAAATTGTACCCTAAGAGTCAATCGTCAGCATGTTGATGATTGATTTTGTAAATTAATTGACAAATTAATAAAGTATTATTTTAGCATTATTCATCATTTTTTGTACATCTTCAAATGAACTCTTGTAGTATGATGAAGTCCTTAGGATTCTTTTATGATAAAGGAGGATTTATCTGTGAGTCCTTAAACGAGTTCACGACCAAATGATATGCTGTTAATAGGACGACAACATTATCGAGTTTAGGTTGTTGTGTGACATATACGTTGGTTGTCCTCTTAACCAAGGAGTGTAGAGACACTGATACGTCACACAAGTGAAGTGTAGGAGTACATTTCACTGAACATGACCAATTCCGGAACACTCTACTGTCAAGAGAAGTTCCGAGTGGATATGGGTATAAGTGTCCCTCAGACCTAAGATCACTATGATGATTAGCAAGCAACTCACTGTACTTTAGTATCGGATTAGCAGAATTTCTAATTCTGGGACGGAAGGTCACTGGGTGCAGTCAAGGACTTGCAAAGTCGGTGCGTGAGTCAAGATGGAATTGACCCCTCCTGAAAACAAGAGATAATGCCTGTGTTCAATTTAGCAAAACCTAGGCCTGAGTTATCCTTGTGAGGAGTCATGGGATTCCTAAAGTTGATCACATAATGGATGTACTGATTACAGCATTGACAGAACTCTAAAGTCATTCTAGCATTAGGAGTCAAAGGGATGAATTATACAGTAAAAATAGTCCAGGGTTCCAGGATATTTGCTTCGCACATATTCGATCTATCCGAACATCGAGTACCATTGGTAGATGGTCACATCGATTAGTATAAGAAGTTGTTTCTATACTATCGGCTTAGGTTGGACCTATAGGGTCACACGCATAGAGGTTTCTGAGTTGATCATTTTGGCTGATGGATGATTAAGAATCATTCAGAAGTAATTTGGTTAATTCGATTGACAAATTACCTTAAATAAATATTGCTGAAAAATAATTAATGAATTATTGGAGGATTTATTAGCAATTAGATTGCTAATGAACTCAATTTGATTGAGTTATTGGACTAAGAATGAGCCAAAATTGAATTGGATTCAATTTAGGCTTCATTGGGGTTTGACCTAATTGGATTAGGTTCGACCTAAAAGGATTGTTCTTTAATCAGAGTTTGACCTAATCGGATTAGGTTCAACCCAAGGAGATTAGGCTTCCCTAATTGATAGGACTTGATCCGATTGGATTGGGTTTGATCCGAATCATGCGGATCTTAAAGTCTACATGAACATATGATGGAGCATTGGACACTTGTCCTTCATCCAATGCTTGGCGCCATCCTAATTTGATTAGGATTATTAATACTTGATTAATGGCACCATGGGACAAGTGGCAACCATCTAAAAAGGGGAATCATCAGATTTGATCTTATGATTTGTTTTAATGGGTCAACTCATTCTTTCCCTTTATTGCATGACACTTTCCATGAAGGCGCCATGACACGTCCTTTTTTATCCCTCACGCCCACTTCTTTTTTTGTTTGAATTTTGAATTCAAATTTTTGTATTGGATCTGATGGAGAATGGGGCCTCTTATGATGCCATGACATGAAGTGATGAATGGCTTTGATGAGGTCAAGCCATCACACTTCATGGTGTCATGACATATGAAGAAAGTCCCACTTGCCCACAACATTGATGTTTGAATTCTGAATTCAAATTTTTTTGGTTATTTTTTTGAATTCAAAATTCCTAACTAAATGATCAGATCTTCTCCTTGATTGGGGCGTGAGATTTGGAGGAAAATCAGCAAGGGGCAACCATTCTAAATCTCTACTTATGGGTGTCTTCATTTTCGAAATGAAGCATGAGATAGTGCAGAATTGTTTTCATGGTTCACATGCCTTGAGTTCCTTTAGAGAAGAAGTTTTATGTGGTGTATTCTTGCTGATCCATCATGGTGAAGTCTTCTTCCTCTCCTTCAGATCCTCCCTCTTCTTCCTTTCTTGATCACCAAGTGTTGGTGACTTAAAGAACGAGGAAGAAAAATTCAGCCAACAAGTTCTGCACTTTCTAGCACTCTTGCAGGACTTCGATCCATCCGGAGCTTCGCGTGGATCACATGTAGAGACCATACACTTGTGTGGTTGCGAGGTCGAGCATCAGATCCACAAGCTTCGATCATCATAAAGGTATAATTTTTTGTCTTGAGTTAAAACATTTATACTTGTTTTACAGTCTAGGTCTAGTTCCTCGAAGTTTCATCCTCCATTGGGGCTCCTCACGGAGTTATCTCGAGAGTCCATTCGATAGATATTCGGAGATTAATTGGATTAGAGTTTTTCATTTCAGATCTGATATTAATCATGCAATAGTTTTTTTTTGCATAATTGTTTAAACGATTCTGGCATGATCCTGTGAGTTCTTACAGTGCTGATTTCTAGATTTGATCTTGTTAGCATGCATGAATTAAATTATTTAATTCAAATTTTTTGCTGCGATTTTAAAACTCTTAAAAAACTACGTTTTGGCTTGATCCCCTTTTCGAAGGGGTACGTAGGCAACCTTGTTGCCTAAGAAGACAACCCAAGAGGGGGGGGGGTGAATTGGGTTTGGATTAAATCTCGACCAATTAAAACTATGATTAGTAATTAACTAAATCTATTGCAAGCAAACTAGTTAAGTTACTAGATAAAGTGAATAAAGAGAGAGAGAGGAGAGGACAACAGCCAATACAAACACAAACCAATTTATAGTGGTTCGGAGCTAACCTTGCTCCTACGTCCACTCCCCAAGCTTCACTTGGGAGTTCACTATAATCCCTTGGATTACAGCCGGTTGTTTTACAAGTTCACAACCCAACTTGTTGTTTTCGCGAGATCACAACGAACTCGGCCGATTTTCACAGGCTCACCGACTAGAACCACCCGATTGTTTTTCCGGGATCACAATCGAACCCTTACACCGTTGGTTTTAACCTTGGCTTACCAACAAACCTTACAACCCTTGATTCAATTCCCTGATTGAATCAAGTAAGAAAATAGTTTGGAAAAAGTTACAAGAAAAGCTTCTTAATAAGCAAATATTAACCAATATGAATAGAGTAGAGTTAGAAGCCTCAAACAGATTTTGGAAGAGAAAGAAAGGGCTTCTCGAACTCTGAGTCTCCTCTTTGAGTGCACTGAAGATCTGATGTCAGAGGAAGAGCCTTGAATGCGAAGGAAAGACTTCTAGGAATGTATTGAATGCGTTTCTTCCTTCTTTTGCTTGTCTTTTCTCTCAATAGACTCTTGGTAGATGGGAAAACACTTAATGCTCAATGGAGTAACTCTCTTCTTATTTACTACTATTTCCTCAGGCTATTTAAGTAGTCACATTTGAAAACTAGCCATTAGACACTGATTTGTGGCCGTTCTGCACAGTCTGCACCTTCTGACAATGTATCCGTTGGGGTCGGAGTCGACTCGCTCGATCTGGAGTCGACTCGGCTGTTGCGGAGTCGACTCTTACTTTACTGGAGACGACTCGCCCACTGTACAGGATTTGAATTAAAGTGCTGTCCTGTTCTGGAGTCGACTCGGCCAAACCTGGAGTCGACTCTCCAATATCCGGAGATGACTCGGCATTTTTGGAGACGGCTCGTTCTCAGAATTCCAGAGATCTATATTTCTGCATTTCTTTCTCGAGTCGACTCGGATCATCTTGGAGTCGACTCGGCTCCTGGAGCCCGAAAACTGATCCTCTATCTTTGGAGTTGAACTGCCTTGGAGTCGACTCGGATTATCTTGGAGTCGACTCAGATCTCAGAGTTCGAAAACTGATCCTCTGTCTTTCGAGTTGCACTACCTCCGGAGTCGACTCATACTTTGTTGGGGGTCGACTCGGCTGACTTGGGGTCGACTCTCGTATCTCGAAGTCGACTCGTTCACAGAGTCACTTTGTTTGGTTTCTGCCTTTCAGTCTGCTTTCCTCTGAGAGTCGACTCTTGCATGTTTAGGAGTCGACTTGCCAAACTTCGGAGTCGACTCGTAACCTTCTGAAGTCGACTCGGTAACAGGGTCCAAAGCCATTTGTTCTGTCTTTCTGTCTGTTACCCTTTGGAGTCGATTTGAAACTATCGGGAGTCGACTTGGCAAGCATCGGAGTCGACTCGGTGACAGGGTCTGAATTTTCATCTTTCTGTCCTTTCTGTCTGTTCTCAGTCGGAGTCGACTCGTGTAGTGTACCGGAGTCGACTCGAGCTTGTGCCAGAACCTCTGAAACACTTGGAGTCGACTCGCAAGCCTTCCGGAGTCGACTCGAGCTTCAGACTTTGGCTAAATTTTATTCAACACTTAGCCAATAAATCTTGAACAAAAGCTCGATGCTCTTAAAGATAAATTCACATATATTTGCCTGAAAACACTAGATTGAAATTCATTAGTACAACATGAAATATACTCAAATGCTTTGAGCTCATCAAAATCAAATAGGGGTATAACCAATCACTCCACAATCTCTCCCTTTTTGATGATGACAAAATATTGAGTATTTGTAAAGTAATTGGCTCAACCAAAAAGGTGATTTATAGTAAATTTTTTGAAATGAATTCAAATGTCTAGTCATTTAAATTTATCCAAAATTGAAAGGTATGAATCAGTAAATCCTGAAATTAGAGCTCCCTTTCATTTGGAATTATATAAGCCTTCATATCATGCAATCAATTGTTTGGCTTATAGGTGTTTAATGGAATTTGCTTTCTTAAGATTTCAGATTCTTTCCTCAACATATACATTCAATTTTGTTTAGGTTCTCTGAATTTTCTTTTAATGTCATGAAGCTTTTGAGCTTAAATTTTTACTTTCAGAGGGAAAATCTGTCAATTTGTTCTTGAGTATGATTCAACTAATCTCCGAATATTTCTTGAATAGATTCTGAAGATTACTCCTTGAGGAGCCCCAACAGAGAGATAATGAGCCTCGAGAGGTATCGAATCCACTAAGAACAAATTACTCTTTTTGCTTTAAAGATTCTCTTTTTAGTGATTCTCTTTACATCATATTTTTCCTCCTTTTTGTCATCATAACAAAAAGGCACAAAACACAGAAAAAAGTATAAGAACTCAAATTGCACAGTATTGAAAGTAAATTTCTACTCATTGTATTAATGTCAAATTGGAGTACAAGTGTGAATACATTACAGAAAAGGTTCTCAAGGGACTGTACATAAAAAAAAATATACTAGGATTTCTTTGTAGTGGAGGATGTGGCTCCCGTACTCAGTCTAGTATGTTTTAGGACCAAGCTTAGCCCCTCTGAGACATTCCCTAGTTGTTCGATGATCTCCGAGGTGGCCCTAGACTGTATCGAAGTGAGCTGGGTCACACTTTTTTGGAGGGTGTCAAGTTTGGAGATCAAGGCATGTGCTAGCCTTTCTGCACCCTGACTTTGGCTACCAAGTTCATTTCTGATGCTATCTCGCATCTTCCTCGTGTCATCCTTTACGTCGCTCATATTCCAATATTGAGCTTGGACAAGACTCATGATGTTGTAGATTTCCTCCTTCAGATCTGCTACCATCTTGGACACGGCTGCTAAGGAGGGACAATATCAGTGGAGGGAGCAGTCAGGGAACCTCGGAGCTCTCTCAACAAGTTCTCTCAGCTCTCTCACAATCTCCTGTCTCATCTCCCGGAGTTGCTCAGAGCTGATCCGGACTTCCGGGGCTGCTGAGGTGGTGGTGCAGTAGAGGGTCCAGCTGAAGTGGATGGAATGATGGACCAGATGTGGAAGGAAAAGTGGGAGGAGCTATGTAGTGGTCCTGGTCATGATCAGGACTAGGTGAGTGATGAGTGGTAGGGTCGGGTGGTGTGGATGAAGAAGTTTTCCTAACCCAGATATTGTCGACTTTATGGAACCCCATTCTGTGGAGAGTCCCCTCACCCATGTGATCAGTGTTACGAAGTGAACGAGAGGGTTCCCCCTCAGGGATAGGGACCTAACTCCCTAAAGAAGAGTGTGAATAGCATGCCATAAGGAAGACTCAACCTAGGTTTATCTAGGGGTTCACAGATATATTTGTAGATGAGTTTTGGGAAGTTGATGGGAGTGTCTTGAGAATGTGAAACATCCAAGCTAGGTCTCTCTCGGAGATGAAGTCAAACCTACCTGTTTTGAAAAGAGTCCTAAAATGATACTTAGGAGGAGCCGCATTTCAGCTGATAGCTGATTTGCAAACACTCCTCTATTGGGGATTGAGGTGGGCTCCCTAAGATGGCCGTAAGGGCCTCATCCTATCATGGGGATGAGAGGGAAAGATCCCTCTCGGAAGAGATGGAGGATTCGAGCAATGAAGTCCTCCGAGATAATGATAGGAACACCCGCTACGGTTCCCTGGATACCACACTACCTCGGGCTACAGTCTCATAAAATTCCCTAACTAACTCTGGGTAAGTAGGGAGGTCTAAAGAACAAAACAACTCTAACCCTTGAGCCCTAAGATGATGCCTAGGGTGAACCCTTCCCGGGAGAGGAAGTCAAAGTTGACTTTCCTCCCGGTAGAGACTGCCCTCCCGGCGCACGGACGTGAGGGAACCGGCCTAGGCGGGGAAGGAACCGGAGGTGGTGGCCTCACGGGTTCGTTCCGTGCCTTGGACCGTCGCTCGGCGCCGCTCGCGAGAGAGGTCTCTTCCGGCTCGGAACAACGGCTTTCCTAGGCATTTTGACCTAAAAACTGAGGGATGGACAAGAGAAATGGAAGAAAACTCGAGGGAGAGGACTAGAACGGGTCGGAGACGACTCTAGGGTTTTGGAACAGTGGCGGCCGAGAATAGAAGTGAGGAATAAACATTTCGATTAGGGTTAAAAATCGATTTCCGATCGAGTCGACTCTGGTATGTCGCGAGTCGACTCGACCTCGAGTCGACTCCTAAATATGCGCGAGTCGACTCGCCCACGAGCCGACTCTAAAATCTATTCGAGTCGACTCGAACTCTGGCACATACCCCACAAACTTGTTATTACCGTGCCCAAAGGAGAGAGCTATGGACATATCTAATTTAAGAACTGATTTGATGACCATAGATAAGAAATCCTATGTCTAACATAAGCTAATCATCAAAATCAATCAATTAGATGGGAGTATCATAAGAATGGATCAATCACTTTAACCCTCTTCTAAGAAATACACAAAACTCGATCTTCCACAAAGGGTTTAGTGAAGATATCAGCAAGTTGATCATCAGTGTAAACAAATTCAAGCACTACATCACTAATTTAACCACATGATCTCTTATAAAGTGATGTCTTATCTCAATATGTTTAGTTCTTGAATGTTGAATTGAATTTTTAGTTAGATTTATGGTACTTGTATTATCACCAATTTATGGGAATCTTATCTTGTTTAATGCCATAATCTTCAGTTGTTGTTTGATCCATAAAATTTTGAGTACAACAACTTCCCCGGCAGCAACATTTTCGCTTCAGCCGTAAGATAGTGCAACCGAATTTTGTTTCTTGCTAAACCATGAAATTAGGTTTTCTCCTAAAAATTGACAAGACCCGCTGGTGCTTTTTCTATCAAGTTTACAACCAGCGAAGTCTGAATCAGTGTATCCTATTAAATTATGCTTGATTCTTTAAAGTACCATAAGACCTATGTTTTTTGTTCCTATGAGATATTTAAAAATTCTCTTAACTACAATTAGGTATGATTCCTTAGGACTAGATTGATATCTAGCACACATGCATACACTAAACATAAATATCAGGTCTACTTGCTGTAAGATATAGTAAAGATCCTATCATACCTTATACAGCTTTTGATCAACTGATTTCCTGATTCATCTTTTTCTAGTTTGCATGAATGAGCTCATGGAGGTGCCAATTGCCTTATTTCCATCCATATCAAACTTCTTTTAGCATTTTCTTGATGTATTTTAGCTTGATTGATGAAAATTCCTTCCTTGGATTGTTTGATTTGAAGTCCTGAGGAAGTAGTTCAATTCTCCCATCATGCTCATCTCAAATTCACTCTGCATTAATCAGCAAACTCTTCGCAAAGGCGATTGTTAGTAGCATCGAAAATAATATCATCTACATAAATATGCAACTACCAAATTATTTTGTTTTTCTTTTCAAAAACAGAGTTGTATCAACATTTCCTCTAGAAAATTCATGGTCTAATAGAAATTTGCTAAGTCTTTCATACCATGCTCTAGGGGCTTGTTTTAGACCATAAAGTGCTTTTTTAGTTTATAAACATGATTGGGGTATTGATGATTCTCAAAACCAGGAGGTTGTTCTACATAAACTTCCTCATTAATATACCCATTCAAGAAGCACTTTTTACATCATTTGGAATAATTTGAAATCTTTATTTGCAAATGCTAGTAACAATCTAATTGCCTCAAGTCTAGCTACAGGAGCAAAAGTCTCATCAAAATTATACCTTCTTCTTGATTATAGCCCTTTGCTACTAGTCTAGCCTTGTTTCTAATCACAATTCCATTTTCATCAAGTTTATTTTTGTATATCCATTTAGTTCTATTATTGAGTATTCAGTGGGTCTTTCAACTAAGTTCCATACTTTATTTCTTGTAAATTGGTTAAGTTCTCTTGCATAGCATTTATCCAATTTACATCACTTTCAGCTTCTTCTATGTTCTTAGGTTCAAAGTGTGAGACAAATGCAAGATGATTATTTAAGTTCCTAAGAGATGCTCTAGTTCTAACAGGTTGAGATGGATCATCTAAAATTAATTCTTTAGGTGACCATGAGCATACTCCAAGCCTTAACCCATGATCAACAATTACCTCTTGGCTTGTTGAAGTTTTCCAATTTGCTTTGGTTCATTCTCTTGTAATGTCATATCATCTTTTCTCAAGTATTCCTGCATCATCATCAAGAGCTACTCTTTGCTAGAAGAGACATCATTAGTATCATCAAAAACAACATGTATAGACTCTTCAATAACAAGGGTTCTTTTGTTGAAGACTCTATAAGCTTTACTTGATGTAGAATATCCCAAAAAGATACCTTCATCAGATTTGGAATCAAATTTGCCTAAGTTATCTTTGCCATTATTATGAATGAAACACCTACACCCAAAAACATGAAAATAGTTTACTTTGGGCTTTCTATCTCTCCAAAGTTCATAAGGTGTTTTCTTTATAATTGGTCTCAATAAAACTCTATTTAATATATGACATGATGTGTTAATGGCTTCTCCCAAAAATTTAGGGAGGTTACTTTCACACAACATGGTTCTAGCCATTTTCTCTAGGTTCTATTCTTTCTTTCTACACTCCATTTTGTTGTGGTGTCCTAGGTGCAGAAAATTATGAGTTATCCCTTTTTACTACAAATTTCAAATAGATGATTTTCAAATTCCGTTCCATGATCACTCCTAATAGCTATAACTGAAGCATTTCTTGAGTTAGTTACTTCCTTATGAAATTTCTTAAATACAGAAAATGCTTCATCTTTATGAGCTAAAAACATGACCATGTGTATCTAGAAAAATCATCTACAATACAAGACCATACTTGTTTCCACCAAGGCTTGTGGTTCTAGTTGGTCCAAAAAGATCCATGTGAGTAGTTCAAGGGGTCTAGTAGTAGTGACACAATTTATGGATTTAAAGAACTCTAGATTGTTTGCCATATTGACATGCTTCACAAATTTTATTTTTCTCAAATTTTAGCTTTGGCAAACCAATCACAGAATCTCTTTTAATTAATTTAGATTTGTATCCATACTTGCATGACCTAATTTACGGTGCCATAACCAACTTGCATCATTGACTTAGTATCACTAGCTACTAAGCAAGGTATTTTTGGCAAGATCTTCAAGATCTACTACGTAACATTGCCACGTCTTATTCCTTTGAATACTAAGCTATTGTCAATTGAGTTGGTTATGATGCATAGAGATGGCTTAAACAGAACATCAAAACTCTATCACATAATTGACTAACGCTAAGTAAGTTATGCTTAAGACCATCTACAAATCGTACATTATCAACGAAGGTTGAAGAGGTG
Organism: Phoenix dactylifera; assembly: GCF_009389715.1. Taxonomy (NCBI): domain Eukaryota; kingdom Viridiplantae; phylum Streptophyta; class Magnoliopsida; order Arecales; family Arecaceae; genus Phoenix; species Phoenix dactylifera. The sequence goes on along the minus strand of NW_024068942.1, from coordinate 1,787 downwards.
ATTTGTACTTTACCTATACCAACGATGTGACCTTGGTTATTGTCTCCAAAAGTCACAGCACCTCCCTTTTTAGGCTCTAGGGTGAAGAATTGCTCCTTGTCACCCGTCATGTGTCTTGAGCAGCCACTATCCAAGTACCAACAGTTTTTGTCGACCTTGGCTGCAAGACACTCCTACACAAGAAATCATACAATTTTAGGTACCCAAGTTTTCTTGGGTCCTTCAAGGTTAGTAATGTTGGTTTCTTTTGGAACCCAAATCTTTTTAATTTTCTTATCTTCTATCTTTTATGGTCACACACATTAGCTTTATGTCCTACTTTTCCACAACAAAAACAGGTTAATTTTTAGTTTTACTTTTCCCAGCTTTTACAAAAAAGTTTTTAAGAAACTTTTGCTTATTCTTAGGCTTATACCCTAAACCAGCTCTATTAAACACAGCTCTTTGACTATTAAGTATTATCTCTAATTTTTCAGAACTATATGTAAACTTTTACAATAGGTTTGTATTTTTCAAGTTCTTTTGTTAAGTTTAGTTTTTTGTTTTTAGTAAGCTTTAAGTCTTTTGTAAGATTATCTTTTATAGTTTGATTACTGTTTTTATTCTAAACTTTTAGTTAGTCTTTCGTCTTTAATCAAGGTACAGTTTTTGAGTTAATATTGGTTGCTTGTTTTAAGTTCTAAGTTTTCTTTATAATGAGTCCTTTCCTTAATTAGACTATCATTTTATGACTATAGATTTATTAGTCAGTCAATTCTTTGTTTTTAAGAGTTTAAGGATTTATACTCATTCATTAGTTCATTAAAGGCATCATACAATTCATCAAAGTAAAATCTAACTGAGTTTCAGATGTTACCTCATTATCATTTGCCATGAAGCAAAAATTTGCTTTTTTCCTCTTGTTCCTCATCCGATGATGATGATGATTGATCGGAGTCTGTCAAGTGGAGACGAGCTTTCTTCTTGTATTTGCTGCCCTTTTTCAGCAAGGGACAGTCGATTCTGAAATGTCCCGGCTTCTTGCATTCATAGCATCCGATTCCCTCACTTTTTTCTTTCCTTACCTTTTCCTTGTTGTAGGAACTTGAGGAACCTCTCTTCTGATGAAAGACTTCTTCCGGTTGATGAATTTCTGAACTTTCGCACGAGAAGAGCCTCTTCATCATCTCCCTCATTGTCTTCTTCTTCACTGCTGCTACTGCAAGAGATCCTTGTTAGAAGAAGTAGATTAGGGCAATTACTTTTTTTTGGAGGATCTTCTTCACTGTTTGTTTCATTGTGAGCTCATGTCATCAGATCCAAGGAGCTCTCGAGTGGCAGCTTGTTCAAGTCTTTGGCTTCTTGGATCGCCGTTACCTTGGCTTTCCATGACCTTGGTAAAGATCGAAGAATTTTTGACAAGGTCACTGTTAGTATAACTTTTGCCAAGGCTTTTTAGGCCATTGACAATATCAGTAAATCTAGTAAACATGCAAGTGATAGTTTCATTAGATTCCATTTAAATAGTTCATACTTATGAACTAGTATGTTTATTTTGATTCCTTGACTTGATTCGTGCCCTCGTGGGTCACTTCAAGTCTGTCCCATATCTCTTTTGCAGAATTGCAAGTAGAGATTCTATTGAATTCATTATGGTCTAAGGCACAGTAAAGCATATTCATTGCTTTGGCATTTAGTTGTGCCTTCCTTCTATCATTGTCATCAATCTTTTTCAAGCTTGGGTATAGCAATGTTATCTACATAAATAGAAGGAATGTATGGTCCATTAACTATGATGCTCCAAACAT